>NW_023270490.1:5332144-5338354 GCF_011800145.1 Mirounga leonina
AACCTTGTGGTTGTGACCTGAGCATCCTAGTGATGCTCTGGGGACTAAAGGAGTTGGCCCTCTGCTCTTTGGAGGAAAGAGCTGCTTCCTTCTTCTGAACAAGGCTGGAAGAAGAGCCGGGGAGGGGGGAAAGTTCTGGCAAATTCTACCCTGTAGCTTCTGGCTCCCCTAGACTGAAGTTTCTTGGGCCTCTTGCAAGTGGCAGTGCAGTGGGTAGAGGTCAAATGACATTTTTCTTAGTATTTTGTATTGTAAGTGCCCAGCCTGTATTTGCTGTGCTCAGTAGCAAGCAGAGGCCTGTGGTCAGTTATGATGTCATGGATGTCATGTCTCACTTTGGCGGGAACCTGCTGTGGGCAGGCAGCTAAGGAATGGAGATCGCTTCGGTTGATCAGTTTTCCTTGCTAGAGCATGATGTTCCATTTTCCGTTTTCCTTGCCCAGTCTTATTACTCAGACACTTTGAGGAAGCATGAGATTAAGTAGCTGTGAAATGTGCTGCTTTGGTTGAGAGCAGAAAGGAAACGTAGTAAAATCCCCCTTTCCCCACCGATGGGCTTATGGATGCGGATAAAGGAGACGGGTCAGGTTTCTACATTGCTGGATAATTTTTTCTAACTCTCACTGTTTTTTTTTTTTAAATGTGAAAATAAATGTTTTCTTTTTAACTCCACACACTGAGTATGCAATGGATGATTCCCCTGACATTTTGAACAAACCCTCTGTAGACTGGGTGGGAATACTTCTCTTTTTCAAGTGTGTTCGTTTTGGGAGATGTTACAGTTAGCTTTTTTTCTGTATAGTTGATCATAGACAGACAATGTTTTAAAGCTCTCTCATCTCCCTTAAGCCACAGTAAAACTTACATACTTATATTTCCAAATAAAGCCCTTCCATCACGTCTTTATTATTTCAAGCAATAAAACTTGAGGGGTGGAGAATTGAGTCAGAAAGTGATGTCTAAAATGTCTAGGCAATAGTTTTACTGTTTTGTTAGGTACTACAGAAAGAATCCTGCCTTGGGGCACCTGGGTGGCTTAGTTGGTTAAGCGTCTGACTCTTGGTTTTAGCTAAGGTCATGATCTCAGGGTCCTGAGATCGAGCCCCGCTTTGGGCTCCCTGCTCAGTGGGGAGTCTGCTTGCAGATTCTCCCTCTGCCTCTCACCCCAGCCCTCTCAAATAAATAAATAAATCTTAAAAAAAAAAAAAAAAGAATCTTGCCTCTCTTCTTTTACCTCTCTGGCTTAGTTCAAGAAGAGTATAATTTTTAACGGAAAAATTGTTGAAGGCTTTAAATGACTTTTCAAACTTCAGGACACAATGGGTGAGAATCCATGTTGAAAGAAGCTGAAAAACAGCTTCTTATATACAGTATGTTTTTAGACAAGATAAGCATTTGCTCTTATTGGCTATGTTTAAGCTGCTGTGAATTTTCTTAGTGATTTTGAAAAAAAAGGTATAGAATTCTGAATATCATTAAAGAAATGATGATGCTCAAACTGTAATAATCAATTACCCATTGCAAACTTCTCTTGACCCCCAGTTGTGTGGATAACATCACCAGTATCCTTATCAACCCCATCATCATAACAGGATCTGCCTCTTCTTCATTCCCCAAGCCCACTCTCATCAAGTTCAACCTCACCTTTGGCGTATTAAAGCCTTTGCCCATGATGAGAGTTTTGAATTCCATATCCTTTGGCCAGTTACAGCATCCTTCTTTCAATCTATGCCCTGTGCTCCTCTGGGCCCACCTGTCCTATCAACCACGCTGTAAATTACTTGGTTGAAAATCTTCCTAATGCTCAAAGCATCATCAGGCCACTACCATGGATAGGCATTGCAATAGGTGCCATGCAGTCATCTCTAATTAATTCAATTTGACAGATATTCCATAGCTGAGTGTCCGTTATATGCCAGGTATTGTGGTAGAATTTGGGAGAATCCCTGCCTATGGGAAATCTTAGTGTAAAGGAGGATTATCAGGAGACTCACTAGAGCATACTGGACACTATAAGAGAAGGAAGAAAAAGGAGCTGTGGTATATTAGGGGCATATTAACTGGCTGCAGTCAGGGTGCAGGGTGGTTTCACAAAATCACCACCAGCAGGGATGGGTCCTGAGGATGAATAACTTCATAACTGCACTTCTTTGCCTGCCATTCAAGTTTTCCCTAAAACTGACCTCCTCCTTCTTTTATCACCATTCTGTATGAATGTTGGTAATAATTATAAGACTGTATGACTGGGGCTCCTGGATGGCTCAGTCGTTAAGCATCTGCCTTCGGCTCAGGTCATGATCCCAGGGTCCTGGGATCAAGTCCCGCATCGGACTCCCTGCTCAGCAGGGGGCCTGCTTCTCCCTCTCCCTCTGTCCCTGCTTGTGTTCCCTCTCTCACTGTATATAAATAAATAAATAAATAAATAAATAAATAAATAAATAAATAAATAAAATCTTTAAAAAAAAAAAAAAGACTGTATGACTATAACAAATGATATGACTGTTTGGAAACAGTTACCAGTTACTAAGCAATTACTAGTCCAAGATCTTTACATGCATTATAGTATTTAATCCTGACAGGTCCATTTTCCTGATGGACAAACAGAGGTCCAGAACAGTTATGTATTTCTCAAGGCCACTCAGCTGGTGAGTGGCAGAGCCAAGCCTCAACCCTGGTCTTTGAGACTTCCAAGCCCTGTTTTGATGGACATCCTCTGCTGTACTTAATTCCTGTCCTGGTGCTTCCAGCACGTGACTGACCCAACCTAACATGATCTTGAAGACAAGAAATGAGCTTCGGGATCAGAAAACACAGGTTTATACAAACATCTTCAGGCAGTTCACTTAGGCTTTCTGAATCTCAGTTTCTGCACTTGTGAAATTATAGCAATAATAATAGCCTGTAAGGGTCATTGTAGAGATCAAATGAGATGACGTATAGGAAAGCATCTTATAAAAATAAAATATTCAACTTATGTTCTTTTTGCAGTTGTTATTACTATTTACTATTGTGATGGTGAAACATGGCTTAGTAACTCATCAAAAAAAAGATTGAAACTGTTATCTATAAATAATTAAGGAATTTTAGCTCCTAATAGCCATTATTTTATTGATTCATTCCAGACTAGGGGCTGTTCAAGGACAACTTGCTTTGCCTGCTAACATTTGGCCACTAGAGCCTGCCTATCTCTTTGTATAAGTACTCTTCCCTTTTTCAGACACGATGGATTTGTGGGACTTCCTTTACTTTTAGCTGAAAAATAAAAGCTTATATAGGAATAAAGGGTCCAGGCATGTACATCCTAAAATGGAACCCTGAGTGCATATTCAAGGTGAAAGGATCTATAGAGAGCTGATATTCTAATCAATTAAGCTATTGGCACCTCTAAAATCTCTGGGTGTCCAGAGGCTTAGATTTAAAGGTGCTGCAGAATGTTCTCTCCACCCTCGAAATGATAAAATTATGTCCAGGTAGAAGGGACAAATGGTTAATATTCTTACTGCAACCTAATCATTTCCCATTACAACATAGGAAGGGTGGTTCCCATCACTCTTAGGAGGTTTTGCAGATGACGAATTTGATTTCTGGTTGTGTTGAATCTTCATGGAATCCCACAGGGTGCCTAGGGAAACATATTTCCAGAGATGCCAGGTTCTGAAATGCTGAGAAATATCCAAATAAGTGTTTTTAAGTAAGACAGAGTTGGATTGCATAAATTATATGCTGAAGTATGTGGACCCAGATACAGATTCAGGACACAGAGGGAAGACAAGGCTGCATTTGTTTTTAGGGTTAAATAAAAGAGCACTTACTAATGTAGAAATGGGTTGGTTTAATTTCTTCCAGTGCTCTTTAGAGTCCTTGACAAGAGACATTTGATAACTACTCAAAATCATTTCATCTACCTCTCCAGGGCAATTGATTAATGCTAAGACAGATAATGACCTTCCGTTTAATTTCTCTTGACTTAATCGATGAAATATGTTAATTACTCTACTTAAATTTCTCTTGTGATGTTGTGCATTTGTTAAGGTGGATCATTGGGGCAATTGAGAAAAAACAGCTTCCTGCTAAGCCAGGATAATGAATATTGACATTCTTGGCTTTTACAGTCAATAGAAATCACATTTTCAAGTCCCTGTTTCCATGGGGCTTGCTTAATAAATAACTTCCCCAACCATCTGCACTACTGGAATGACTCACACAAAATATGGAGTGAATGAAATTTAAAAACTGTTTGTGGATTAACATTAGCACCTGTAAAGGGCAAACACCAAAGCTGGATGTTTGAATCTGCAAGACTGGGAATGGCAGGGCGAGCCTGGGCCTGGGAGCTGGGAATCATTAACTTGAAATCTGCTCCCGCTGTGTCTGCTACATAGAGTCAAGGAACATTACCGCATTCAATGTGGCCAGAGTTCCTGATAAAATTCTAATTGAAAGAGGAACTTTTCCAGCACCTTGTTACTTTCCTCTACACCCTTATATTAGTTTCACTGAGGGAAAAAAAAAAAAACAAGCCAAACCAAACCTGAGGCCAGAAGAGATGGTAGGAGAGAAAACTGTTTATCTTTTTATTCTATGCCTCTTATGTAAACATTTTCTTTGGCTAATACACATCTCTAAAAAATGGGAAGGGAAAAAAAAAACAACCCTTTAAAACACTTAAAAAATAAAATGACACTCCAGGAATCTTGTAAGTTTCAGTCTCCAGGTTTGGTTTTTTTTTTTTTTTAAGATTTTATTTATTTATTTGAGAGAGAGAATGAGATAGAGCATGAGAGGGGGGAGGGTCAGAGGGAGAAGCAGACTCCCTGCCGAGCAGGGAGCCCGATGCGGGACTCGATCCCAGGACTCCAGGATCACGACCTGAGCCAAAGGCAGTCGCTTAACCAACTGAGCCACCCAGGCGCCCAGAAGAGATGCACTGCCATCAGGCCACTAGGGCCATAGGCTCAGTCTCCAGGTTTTGAAGCTCTCTTATGGGGTATTTTTCTAGAAAGGTCATTTAAATGACTCCTCTCTGAAACTTATCAGCTGTCTGTCTTTGATGGTTCTCGTGTACCAATCCATGATTACATGTCATATCTTGTTGTTAGTGTTAATGTGGAAAATGATAGCACTTTTTCCCTCTTCCCAGCTCTCACCTAACAAGACTTCCTCTTCATGGTGAGGGTCTGCATAGCCTTGCAATCTTATAGGATCTCATGGAATCGGGGAACTTAAGAGCCGGGCTGGATCTCCCCTACCACCTTGCCCAGCCCTCCTGAGTCCAGGTGAGGAAACTGGAGTTCAAGCTTCGAAGTGCTTTCCTCGAACTTCCTCTGAACTTCCCAGCGATTGTGCAAGTTTAGAAACTCTGTGCAAGTTTAGAAATGCGGGTTATTTAACTGCCATCCTCTGGCTACCACAGAGCTGAACGGCTCTTTTTCTACATTTGGAAAATTGAAAAAGAAATCGCTTGACAGCTTGCTGTAGTTCCAGTTCTCAAATGTCTACTTTTCCTCAACTGTTTTGAAAACCCACTGTGAACACATGAAAAAGGTTTCCCTTTCTGAAACATCGTGCCCTATCAGGCCTTTTGCATTTTCTTCCTGACCTCTTGCCTTCCTGCTGCATTTGCTATGAAATTTACTTCTTTTTCAATAGGAAATGTGGCCACTTTGTCCAATTTTTCCCTTTCTACCTGGGAAGAGGGCTTGGCATTTGAAAAAAAAAAAAACAAAAAAAACTGCTTTAAGTCAATGTCAGCCTCGCTGTAGGAGAATCCCCTACAACCCCAGTTAGCCTTGGGGAGTAAGGGATGGCGAACTCATTACAGACTCCACAAGCTAGCTGTAGCCATCTAAATAGATATTTCTGGGTTCCTGAGCTGGGGATGAGACTGCCATATAAACACAGCATTGTAGAATTTCAGCGGAGATAATTTCATCTAACTCCTTCCTTTGGTAGACAATCAGTGGTTGTATTTGTTTTTTTATTGGTTGCCATAAACACAGAAACAGGGAGTTTAAGAAAGGTATTGGTTCATGGGAATCCAGATGATAGATGATAGATTGAAGCGCTCAGGAGATGTCATTTGTCTCCTCTCCCCTCCCCTTCCATCCCCTCCCCTTCCCACCTTCCCCTCACTTCCCCTCCCTCCTTCTCTCTCTCTCTCTCTTTCCTTCCTTCCTTCCTTCCTTCCTTCCTTCCTTCCTTCCTTCCTTC
>NW_023270490.1:5338364-5528821 GCF_011800145.1 Mirounga leonina
TTCCTTCCTTCCTTCCTTCCTTCCTTCCTTCCTTCCTTCCTTCCTTCCTTCTTTCCTCCCTTCCTCCCTTCCTTCCTCTTCATATTATCAACCATCTTGACTTCAGCTTTACTTTCTTTTGGTCTCATTTAAATTGGAATTACTTGGCTCATATTGACCAGACCTAGCCTTGTGCCCTTAGGTACAGAGCATGCATATTTGGAGGGGTGGAAGGGACTATTACTGGAACTAGGGGATGGATGCTTTTAAGAAACTACTACTACTAGTAATAATAACATCAATACCTAATAGTTCTTGAAGTCTCACTGTATGTCAGGTACTTTTCTAAGTGTTTAATATCTATGAACTCATTTAATTCTCAAAACTACAATATGAAGTAAGTATAGATACTACTTTCATTTTACAGAAGAAAAAGCTTAATCACAGAAATAGGAAGTATTTATGGTTATGATTTAGAAGCCAGGTGCATCTTCCCCCCACCCCCCAGTGTATAACCTTTCAACTAGCACTTATTAAACCAATACTTGTTCAATACCAATTTTTCCAGATATTGGGAAGTGAGAAAATACTATGCATATCTTCATGACATATGCAGTGTAGGGCTGGAAACAGAGTCATCTTACATTTAAGCATAGATCCTCTGTCTAAACAGTGGCTATATAATTGCAGAGGTAAGTGCTCTAAAATAGTTATACAAGATGAAGGATTGTGGGGACGCCTGGGTGGCTCAGTCAGTTAAGCATCTGCCTTCAGCTCAGGTCATGATCCCTGGGTCCTGGGATCGAGCCCCGCTTTGGGCTCCCTGCTTAGCAGGGAGTCTGCTTCTCCCTCTCCCCCTGCCCCTCCCCACTGCTCATGCTTTCTCAAATAAATAGATAAAATCTTAAAAAAAAAAAAAAGAGAGAGATGAAGGATTGTGGCATGGGGATAGCTAATGTGTATTCTTTCGGTTGTTCAAATATAAAAGGAGATCCTGGGGCACCTGGCTGGCTCAGTCGGTGGAACATGGGAGTTTGAGCCCCATGTTGGGTATAGAGATTACTGAAAAATAAAATCTTTAAAAAAATAAAAAGTAAAAAGAGATCTCAGTGAGCTGTATTACAATGGATTTGTTACAAGGAAAGTTAGTCCAAATGATAGTAATTGTTCAGCCAAGAAGGCCTACTTCTCCCAAACATCAGATCTCTTTTTTCCCAGTTGAACTGGATCTTGCCAAGGCTGGAGCAGGGCGTAGAGTGAGAAGTGGGTATTTTCTGAGAATGCCTGGAATAGATAAATAACAAGTAATTCTAATGTTAATGGGAAAAGCATTGGGGCTAGTTCATATTTTGCTTTGATTTTTCTTGATGTGAAGCAAAGAAACATGAAACACCCACAGAGAAAACTGTGAAACTTGCTCATCATAAACTGTAAATGACATGTCTTTATTTCAGATTGGCAAAGGAAGATGGAGAACATTTTCTTTAATTTGAAAGATTTATTTATTTGGGGGTGGGGAGGGGCAGAGGGAGAGGGAGAGAGAATCCTCAAGCAGACTCCACGCTGAGCGCAGAGCCTGACACGGGACTCAATCCCAGGACACTGAGATCATGATCTGAGCCAAAATCAAGAGTCAGTTACCCGACTGCATCACCCAGGCGCCCCTAATTTTAAACTAGAACATTCCTAGCATAAAATTTGAGATTTAACTCATGCTTATTCAAGGACCTCATTCAAAACCTTAATATTAGCCTTCTTTCAATTAAAACACTTGAACCATTTAGGACATTAATAAGATCCATAATCTTAGAAGCTTCCATTTTTTCACTCATTGGCCACTTCACCCTTTTTAGATCTTTCAAAAAAGTTAATGGGTGTTTATGAACAGCCAATTTCACCAGAGGTTGATTACTCAAAAATGTGCTTTGATTCTAATCAGAAAATTTACAGCATGCTACTTTAGTTAGAGATCAACAACGTGTTAGAAACCAAGAATACCTGAAAATCAAAATGTGATGCCTATTGAAAGATCTTCCAGGGGATGAAAAACCCAGCTTATCCATTTTTTAGGTCTTTATTGATGTGTCTGAATAATGCCTGCAATGCACAGCTTACTCCAACTAGACAGACTTAGTTTCCTTGATGCACAGAGGGCCCTTAAGTATGTCTCGGAGACAAGAAGAGGTTACTTCACATCACTTGGAAAGCCACTGAAGGCTAATACACATGGGCAATTATATTGCAAACTTTGTACAAAGACCTGCCAGTTATATTTTCACCAGAAACGAGAGTGAATAAATTAAAAGATTTGGGGTCTGCGAGATCTGCTGTCATGACTTCCCTAACTTGTCTTTTTTCATAAATGATTACTGGTGTGTGTGTGTGTGTGTGTGTGTGTGAGATTCTATTCTTGCTGATGTATGGCTGGAGATAACAGAATAACCTGAAATAATTCAGGAAGGTGGCAGTCACTCTTGGCTCCATCTGCCACATTAATTCTGATCAGATACAAACCCTCTGAATAGACAGCAGGTGTCAGATAGAAGCGAATGTTTTTGTGTTTGTTTTGCTTTTCTCTTCCCCATCATATTTCCAGGGTTACGAGTCTGAAGATAATGCACAATGGAATTACAGAAATGTGTTCCTATAGGAGAAATTTAGAGCATATTTTTTAAGGAATTCAGATTCACTCATGTCTAAGGCCTAAAGAAACAACTTTTGCATTCTGAAACCCTGCAAATGGGGAACACGAGGCCTGAATGTTCTGGAGGTTTTTCTTTATTTTTTGTCTTCATGCACAAGAAGGAATAAATATGCAACTTCTGGTCCTTTCTCTTTTTCATTTGAACTTTGACTCCATTGTGCAACAAGAATATGATAAAAATCAGAAATTAATTGGACATCCAAGGAATCCTAAATTATGGCGGTATAGTTCTAGAATCCCAGTGAAATGCAAATACATGGACTGTTCTCTGAGATGCAGTCTTTGCTTTTGGGAATGAGTATAGCTATGTGCTTATCTGCGGGTAGGAAGAAGGTCCCTACTGTCTTCTCTGAATCCTAAGTGCCAAAAATAGGGCCTGGCACACTGACAAGGTAACAGGAGCTAAGATTATATGTGTTTACTCTGTGCCATGCATTGTGTAAAGCCCTTACAGACATGAATTCATACACTCATTGTAAAAAATTGTTCCATTGTGGCAGATGCCCGATCCTCCCACCACCCACCTGAGATCACGGGTTGGGGGGGGGGCGGTGCTACGACAGACAGCTTTCCCATCTCAACCCCTGGCACCTGCAACGCTTTCTTTCTCTCTGTTTTCCTCCAGCACCCTGGGAGCTTGCTGGACCAGAAACATGCTCCACCCTCAACTGGTGGGGGATGGAAGATCGTGAATAAATGGCATAAATGACACAGCTTCCCTATGTCTAGTGGATCCTAAGGCATGTTTTATGCGATTTCTCAGAGGGTCTCCAGGAAGTTTGGCCTGCATGCCTGCAGCAGGAACTTACACATTGCTTCATGCTGTATTGATTTTTTTTTTCCTTTCCCTGATTTGCTCTCTTTATTTCCTTCACTTCCTCACTGTGCTTCCTGGGATCACCTCCCAAATAGTGTACCTGCAAGAAGGTAGATCATTCAAGTCCTTGTTATTTTATGGGGTCTACTTTTGGAGGTACCAAAGTTAGACAGTCTTGCTTTTACAGTGTTTGTGGCATGAATGAACGAATGAATGAATTTCAGAGGTACCGAAATTTCCGAGGCCAACCAGAAAGTGTTCAATTTTTCATAGATTATTCCATTAAGTTAATGTACTCGGCTAGTAATACAGCTGCAGTTGTTAACAGAAGCAGTGGGGAGTTAGGCTTTAAGCAGAGACAAGGGAACGAATAAATTAACTGAATGCAAAACAATCATTGGAAGAATCTGGGTTCGTTTAACAAGATTTGAGTACTGTGGAACTGCTGCTGAACATTGGCGAGCCATACCTCCGAGTCATGTTTTTCTATACATTCATATTAGCACAAATCGAGATAATTATTCAAGACCAAGTAAGACTTTTGGATGAAATGACAGATAATTGACAGAAAACTAACCACAGTAATTGGGATTATGATTTATGATTTATGATTCCTTTGGATTATATTGAAAAACGACTCATGAATTGTACATATTAATGAATAACATGTATTTACCACTTACTTTTCTAATTTGTATTTTGGTCGAGGGCCAAGTGAGCTGATCGATTATTGATTGCATATTATTGACTGTTGATTTTATACATTGTTGTTGTGAGAGTAACTTTCGCCTTATTTCTTTCATTCTGCTCCCAGAACTAAGCTGATGATTTTAATAGTTGTTTTGGTTCTCTTAGTATATGAAAACAACAATACCAGCCATCAGAAATAACGTAGGTTGGGTGATAATTTTCATTAAGGATCTCCTATGTGCCAGGTACTGTTCTGGACGTATGTTTTCTAACTTAATCACCATGGCAACACATTGGGGAAAGTTTATTTATCCTCATTTTACCAATGAAGAAAATGAAGCTCAGAAAGAGGCAGGATAACATGTCCAAGTTCATTCTTAAAGTAGAATTCAGATTCATTCCAGCCTACATGCCAAGCCTGTGCTAAGTGTTAGGGCTTCAACTGTTGTGAGAAAGAAGAACTCGGAATGTATTCGATTTCACTGAAAGACACTAGGCATTCACTTGCACTAAGAGCAGATCAGAACTCAGAGCTGGTGATGGATTCAGAGGTGAGGTGGTGTGACTAACCTGAATAAAGCTCTAGTATCCCCTTCATTTCCCTGACAACACAGTCCAGTTTCTTAAGTTGGTTCACAAGTCCTGCTGACATTTGACATCTGTATACTTCTTCAACACTTTATTCCATACTGTCTTTGTGGCAGCCAACGTGAAATTCTTTTAGTCCTCCAAAAGACACTGCACATTTTACCTCTGGACTTCGGCCCTGCTGCTCTCATTGTCTAAAACCTTCCCTGTCCAATTCTTCTTTGCCGGGCTAACTCCTACATATATATAGGAGATTTTATATATATATATATATATTATTCAGGTCTCCAATTAAATTTCATTTTCTCTGGGTAAGACCTCTATCTCAAATCCCCCAGGGCCCATGCCCCTCAGTCAAGTTTAAATTAACTTATGTGTTTCCACAGCTTACTGATTTATCTCTGGCATATAAACGGAAGGCTGCTTATTTATCTTTCACTAGGAAGTGAGCTTCATAAGGATAGACACTGCCATGTTCCTCGCAGCTAGCAGAGGGGTTAGAACATAGTTGACCCTCAATAATTGTTTGCATAATAATAGTTGGTGTAATTTATTGAGTTAATATATGAATGAACATAATGAGGAGATCTAAACAAGCAGGTAAAACGTCAGGTCTTGTTGATAGTAGGCCACTGGGGGATGCCCTGGCTGGCTGGTGGACGGTGCCTGGTCTGACAGCTAGTACTAATCAAGGAAACTGTGTGTGCCTGGGAAGAGTGGCGAGAACCCAGCAGTTCCCTTTAAACTCATATAGTCTTGGCATCTGTGCCAAAGTTTTAGACAGACAGGAAATAGACATGTGACCCAAAGCTAGCCAACCCATTGGATGATCAGTGGCCAATCAGATCCCCCTGCTTCAGAATTTGAACCAATCAGAAAGTGAGAGGGAGCAGGATTGCAGGGATGCAGGGGCGGAGGCGTGGGGCCGTGGAGGACCACAAACAAGATGGAGAGACAGGGCCGGAATAGATGCGAGAGAGAGCAGATGCACCCCAAAAGATGAAACCATTTCCTGAGATGCATCCATTCATTCAGCAAGGATATACTGAACTTTCTGTACATGCCAGCGCTTGTTCTGGGCCCTGGTTGTATAGCAGGGAGTTAAACCTTACAGTCCTGATCCTCGCTGAGTTTTAATTCTAGCTGGAGAAACAGGTAAAATATGTCACGTGTTAGATGGGAGTAAGAGCAAGGCAGACAACACAGCAGAGAAGGAATATAGGCAAATGGAGGTAGTGGTGGGCTTTTAAGAAAGGAGTTAAGTGGAGGCCTGATTGTGAAGATGGCAGTTGGGCAAAGACTCAGAGGGGCTGAGGGAGAGAGATGGGGAGCACAGAACTCTTACTCCGGTGGCACTGGGATCGTCCCTTGGGAACAGGATGGGCCCTCATCTAGAATCTGGCCCGTGGGGAATGACCACCAACCTCTGTGGGGAAGTGGCTTACCATTAGAAAATTCAGTTTATCTTGTGAAGAAGAAACATGGAAAAAAGTTTCTGAGGTTCACCCCTAGTCTACAGAATTAAAGCAAATTTACTGGCATTTTCTGATGAAGAACCAAAGCTTTAGTCAGGATTTGAACCAGTGACTCCTGGGACAGGCAAGATCATTAAGTCAAATTGAAATCTCCTTAAGCCAGGTGCTTAATCCATTAAATCCAGTCTTTAGTTTGCTAAGCTACCTTTCTGTGCCTGCTTAGGGAAATGATGTATGTCTGCTCCCAAAGGTTTTCTCAAAGTCAAAGCCAAATGAAAGGCAGAGGCCACTGCAACCTGCTATAAATAAGGACAAGGATTCTGTGGCTGCATAGGAATTTGATTGTGACAAAGGCATGGGGAATGGAGTTGGTGTATATCATTGTTATTTTAATACACTAATGGAGAGCTATGATATTCACTGGATACAGAGCAGAAGGAAAGAGAAAAACCAAGGATAATTCTAGTTTTGGTCTTTGGAAATCATTGTTCAACCAGCGTGTACCCTCCACCACCACCCCCCTGCCCCGCATGACTCTAGGCTTTAAAAAAAATTTTTTTTTTTTTCAGATATGTGGTGTGTATATGCTGGGATGATAGTGTAGACTGGGATCCCAAATTCCAACACTTTATGGGGAGCCTGCAGTTAGCATTAAGTAAATAAAATGATAAAAGAAAATAAATGCTCAATTACAAAGTGATGTTATGTTTTAAGCACAGTGGGAGCCTAACAAAATACCCTCTTGCTTCTGCAATGCTTACTAGCCCATTTCAGACAGGAGGGTGGGGTCTGAGTTCAACTCCTAACACTGATTCTCATTAAAAACGTGACCTTGAACTTTCTTAAGACTTTGTTGCATTTTCTGTGAAGTGGGCAGAAATCTTTCCTCAGAGTGTAGTTGTGCAGATTCATTGAGGCAATACTTGTGAAGTCCTTACATGGATGGAAATAAAATGTGAATTTAAGGAATCACTCTGCCTAGTGTTGATAAGTGTGTTCATTGAAGAGGTCACCTGGTAGATGAGAGTTATTGGAATTTCCTTCTTACCTTTTTACTTCAGGGTAGTGAGTACTACTAGTATTTGTCTGTGTCCCCATCAAGGGGCCACATCGAATTAATCTTGTCATTCTCACAGAAGACCAAAAATATATTAGCAGTACAGTATATATTCCTTTAATAAATGATGAAATACTCCTATTAAATTCTGTGGTAAAAGCAAAATGCTTTACTAATGATGACTCAATTGCCAGGGATATAAACACAACTTAAATTGTGTTCCCATCTAAGAGGGGGATCCACAGGCACACTGTTAAAGAAAAAATCATATTCATGACACTTGTTGGAGGGGATAAGGAAGACATGATTCAAGAGGCACCACTGGGGTGGCGGGACCACGGCAGTGGGGACTTGCCAAGGGGAGAGATTGGACTGGACTCCAAAGACAGCATGGATTTATATTTGATAACCAAGGATAATTTATAGCCAAGGAGCAGGCGGCCATTGTGGGGATGAGAGGATCGAAGTCACTAAGAGGAGCTTTAGGGGTAAATGGGGATTCTGGCTCTGCTGACCAGGCAGGATTCCTGCTGACAGCAGGCTGGGGTGATTAGGCCTCACCTGGGGAGGACGAGAACCTGATTAGAAAGAATGAGAGATTCTGGATAAACTAACTTAGAAGGATTCTTGCTGAAACTGGAAAATGCAGCGAGGAACATGGAAGCCCAAAAGTCAGGTCTCATTGACAAGAGCTCAGAAGAGCCTCAGTAAAGTTGGTTGTGGAGAGCATCTTTGTCAACCAATACTTTAAAAATCCAGAACCAGTTCTATTCTGGAGCTCACTTAATTTCATCTCCTTTGAATTTCCCTTCCTCTCTGCATAATTTCTTCTCTGTCCTACCCCTCCTCTTTGCTCTGGGTAATTCCTTATCAAGTGGGTTTACTCTTTGTGCCTGTAGGATGGTTGTCCTTTCCCCAAGACGTGCTTTTCACTTGTTCTGTATTCTTTTTTTTTTTTTTTTAAAGATTTTATTTATTTGACAGAGGGAGACATAGCGAAAGAGGGAACAAAAGCAGGGGGAGTGGGAGAGGGAGAAGCAGGCTACCCGCTGAGCAGGGAGCCCAATGCGGGGCTCGATCCCAGGATCCTGGGATCGTGACCTGAGCCGAAGGCAGACGCTTAACGACTGAGCCACCCAGACGCCCCTGTTCTGTGTTCTTTTATGTGATGGTCACTCTGGTGCGGCCACAAGAAGGGACACGGGAGAGGCTCAGGACTCCCAGGTCCCAAAGACGGGGTCACCACATGCCTTGCAGGTCACAGGTTTTGGTCAGGTTTCAGAAGACCAGAGGGAGGAGAAAGCCAAGGCTAGAACTCACTGTGGGATTTCTGCAGGAAAGGCAAAGCAGGGCAAAGTCAACAGTTTAGGATTGGCTAATTTTGATGTTTCCCTGAGCTTTGGGCTGCAGGGATGGTCCCTGGTTGCGTGGCACCTGGCCCTGGATGATTAAGGCAGAACAATACTACCTCCTGGGGTATTCAGGCCAGACAGAGGAGGTCTGGTTCTGGATTAGTTTGCATGACAGGCTGGCCCTTTGCTATCTCTAAGAATTGGCTGGCTCTGGGAGGGGCTGGCTCTCTGTAGCCAGAAAGGTTTTTTTCAGATGTCAAAAACTGGAAAAAATATCTCAGAACATCCTAATATACAGAAAAATTGAAAATCTGTAAACAATATACACCTCCTGTTTTCCTATTTGGGGCTCAGTACATTTTTGTGGAAGAAAGGAAGGATGAATAAGTAGGGAGGCCTGTCAGAAGTGAGGGAGGAGCATGGGCTCCTGTTAAATTCTCTAGCAAATACACAATACCCTGGATATGTACTTCCATGTAAAACTGCCCACAATTCATGTTATGACTTCAAACAACTGCAAAGAAGCCTGTTTTGTTTTGTTTTAATTTTTGAAAGTCTTGGGTTACAGGTAAAACTTTTTCATAAGGACTTCATTAGTACCCTTGTTAGAAAAACATTGTTAACTATGGTATAAAAATGTTGACCTTTTAAGGGTTGGTTGTCATGTTGATATTGCAGGATTAGCTTTGCCTCTACATTGACTGTAGTCTGAAAGCCTGATTTCTGTTTAGATTGTCCCAATGCAAATGAGGTAACATCTGAGAACATGTCCCCTTCCAGGGCGGGTAGAAGTTCTCTCCCTCGGCTTCAGAAACTCTTAAGAGCTTGTTTTCAAATGGTGTCAGTCTTTAGGAATTCCAATTCTTTTCTTACCCTACTGCAGATACTTGCCCAAAATACCCTTTGGTGAATAGTAATGCAATTCAAATGACATCTAACCAGACTATTCTTCTCATAACTGGTCTGATACTTTCAGGGACTTTTCTTAATCTTTAAGGATGCTTTGTAGCAAGGGATCTGTCTATCTGTTTGGATTAAATATGAGAAATGGAAATATTAGCTCTTAGATAACAGTAGATTAAAAATCAGAAATTAGATAAAATGCAAATGATGGTTCCTTTTTAATTTGTTTCTTTGAAAAAAAAAGATTTTTATCATGTCACAAATAAAACTTGTGTATGTAATTAAACACATTATGTAAAACTCGCCTATCTTTCCAAACTGTTTCCTCTTAATGAATTGCAAACGTGTGTATTTGCTTAGGGTATTTAGCCTGAAACGTTTAAAATAAGAATTGTACATTTTTTTGTTTTGTTTTGTTTTTGTTTTTTTAAAGTTCAAGTGAAGATTCTCATAGCACACACAGGGAAGAGGCAGAAGCTTGGTTGAGATTTGTGCTTTGTTCTATTAATTATTCCTTTTATCTAGAAAGTGGCGGGCATTTTGACCTTTCCTTATTTTCTAAGTGATATTCACTCTAGCTTTTTTCTTTTGAATTGTTCTTTTTTCCCCTCTGCGATATTGGAGATGAGAGGACAGAACCCAAGCCACAATAGGGTGTAGGGGAGGAAAAATACTTTTCCCTCTACCCTTCTAGGTTTTTGGCTGAGACACCCCCCCTGTGATAAAAGACAGATTAATAGGAGAAAAACAAACATAAGTTTAATAACATAGATGCCTCCTGAATACATGGGAGAGACCTAGGAAAACTGACTCTCCAAGGTGGCCCAGCTCACCATCTCAGATACCTTCTCTAGCTAAAGATAGACAAAGATGGTGGTGGGGAGTGGGTAGGCCAGGTATGGGAGGTGACCAGGAAATAAACAGTCAACAAAGGTAGGGCTCTTATGCACATTTTAGTTGTCTAAGAGTTTCTAGGCATTTAGTGTCATCCTCTTCTTCCAGGTACTGAGAGGGAGATATCCCTATAATTGGAGGTTTTCCTTATACATGTAAGTGTCTCTTACAAAGGATAACTTCTACTTGGTTTTCAGAGGTTCTCTCATGTCTGCAGTTTCTTAAAACTAATCAGCCTAAAATAATCCTTATGCCAGAGAGGCATATTTTGGGGTGACCAATTCTCTTCCCCTTCAAGGGACATATCCTTGGTTGTACGTAAATGGTAAACTTATTTTGGGTACTTGGGCCTCATTCTCCTGTACTTTTCCATATTTCATCATGTCAGGAAGGAGAGAATTCTGGCTTTATTTAAAGAGAGGAAAGAAGGTAGCTGGCAGACAGATTCACACACACACACTCATGCACACACAAACACACAGGTGGTGCCCGTGGAAGAGCCAGGGGGCTGCCCTGCTTCAGATGCTGACAGTCTGCACCCCTTGCAAGCCCTCCAGTGTCTCCCTCTCGTCTCTCATTTCAGAGGGCCGGTATTCCTTCATCTTGTGTCTGTCTAGTAGCAACCAGATTGGAGTCCTAGCTGGCTGCACTCTGGCATATGACTTTGGCACAAGGGAGTTGCTCTGTCATCTGTGAATAGGGATGACGTGGGTACCCTGCATCCCAGATGGATGCAGGAAATCAAGTACTGAGTGTGGCTAGTGCATGGCTTTCTGCCCGGAGAAATTATTGCTCAATTCGTGTTGGTTTCTTTCTCCATCTCTCCCACCTCTCCTCATGGTATGTATTACTCACTCCTGTATCTGCTCCCACATACTTAGCATGGTTGTGGAATTTTAATGATTTAGAGCTACAAGGGGGTAATATTACAAAAGCCTAATATTAATCTTAAAAGTGTCTTATCTTCAAAGAGATGTGGAGCAAAAGGCAGACAACTTTTGAGTCTGCTTCTTTCCTTATTATCTGGATCTCCCCTCCATAGCTTTGGATGGCCATACATTTGGTAGTGACTTCCCTGTTTTATCTTTTGTTATTTCTGTCCCCTCAACTAATAAATTTCAAATTTCTCCCCACGCCCTCTAATTCCTCCTATTAGAATTCAGCCTTAATTCTATGCAAAGTTTAGAAACTGTAGAATCTCAGGGTGCATTGTGAACTCATAAAATGAGAACGGAATGCAGTCCTGGAGGAGATCGCTGTGGCCTTCTCGTTATGGAAAGAAACTGGACCTTGGGAAGACGGGATCAAATAGGGACATATTGAGGCCTGGACAATTCTACTGAATTGCTCTGTCAACTCAGGTTTGAACCAGGCAGCAGTCACTGTCTAATCCCATGATTTGGTTGATGCCAAATCATTGATAGATTCTCCCAGGGTTCTTGTTGCCTCCATATATTGTGTTATTTCGGGACTCTGTGAGCCATGGCAACCAGGGTAATGAGCTCTGGTGCTAATAACCTGAAAATACACAATTTTATTGATTTTATACATCTTATCTCTCATAACCAACCTACTAACTCTCTGTGAGTAAATGCTATTTTTTAATTGTTCTTGAATTTTCCATAGAACCTTGCAGCTTTTTAAGAGCATATCAGGATTCAATAAAGACCTGTTGATTGACAGCTGGTAACATCACTGCTTTGAGGTCTAGAAGCGATCATGCAAATGGAGCTTGATGAGACTCCTACAGTGCCATCCCTATTTATACATAATGTTCATGTCTCTTAAGATCGAAGATCTTTTAAAGTAGTGTAATTTTCACTTTGCCTTTTAGGGCCTTCATGGCTGACCTGTTATCTGTGTAGGCAACTAGATTCAGGATGTATAACAGAAGGGAGCAAGGGAGTTAGATTTTTGTTTCAACCTTGTATTATGTGTTTGATGAAACGAGGGTGTAAATATTTACAGGCTAAAGGTTGGTTCAAAAATTCAACACTTTAAGTAAGGAGAAATTAATGTCTGGTCTTGTTCATTCTGGTAATTTTCCAAGGATATTAAACTTGAAACAGTCTCTCTGAAGGTACAGATATCTAAGCTATTTGAAAGAAATTGGTAGGCCTGTGTTAGAGAGGGTACAGCCTCTATTGTGAAGCCCGACTCTGTGTAATGAAAAATCAAATTTAAATATAAAAAAAGTTAATTCAGCTGCGGCAGAAGACGGAACTTGCTACTCAGCTGTGGTGTACTGCTAAAGTATAGTGATAAGATTTGGTGATGAGAAATATTCTCTAGCCTAACTGGGTGATTCTTTTGTTGCTAAATAGAGACTTTGGAGAAGCACACTTGTGGAAACATTCTGAATACAAAATGCATCTGTTCTGATCCTGTCTAAATAAACAGTTTGGGTGCATGACTAGTGTTGTCCCAATCAGCTTTGTTTATGTAGCCGAGCCATCTGATGACAGGCACTGACTCAGAAATTGAATTTTACAGCTTTCATCTTATACTTTGCCACGTGGCATTGACAAAGATCAGGGACTTTTTTTTCCCATAAGGAGAATACCTCAGCTGGGTTAAGCCATTATAATAAATATAGCAATTTGAGATGAATGAGAAAATCAGAGTTAATGAGGCTTGCAGTCACATGGAGAAAATGCAATTGCTCATGTGATAGGAAAAACACACAAATATGCGAGTGCACGTGCGCACACACACACACACACACACACACTCTTGTAACCCCGCCTACCTCTACTTTCTTGATTCATCATCAAAAGATAAAATAAAGCTGTACACCCAGTGATACTCGATTCTCATGGGCCTGTTGTTTAAAGTTTTAATTTGCTTCTGAGAAATAGCTAAAGTTGTAATTCTGTTGCCAACGCAATTTGCTAGTTTTTTTGTTTTTTTTTTTATGTTATCTATACAAGTGATTTAATACACCCTTTTAGTCAAGAAACTTAACACATTGTTTTGGTATCATCATTAAGTACTCATCTTCAGAAAAATGCGCCTTACAAATGTCCACATAAATGTCCACGTGCCATACAAACTGGAATCCAAGTCATAGTGGCTGGTTCAACAAGGCAAAATAATAATAATAATAATGGATTGGTTTGGTTGGTTTCACATACAGGACTGCCACAATACTGGTTTGATTTAAATTTTCAGGAAGTTGCTTGTTGACATCATGTAGAATTTTAATATTGGTATGTGCTAACTCACTCACATTCCAGAACCATTTTTGGGTCTGTTCTTGGTTACTTCAGCACTACTGGAGGGCTCCCTCGCTTACTACACTGCAATTGTTCAGGTGTTTTACCAGCATCTGTAAAGGGCCAATAACTCTGACTATACATAAAATATGCCTATGAAGGGAATGACTTCAATGTCAACTTGATTGATGGTTTCATCTGCCATTTTGAAATAGGGTATCTGGTAACATTTTTCAAAAGCACAGATTAATAATTTTTAATAGATGTTGTCTTAGCTCTCACACTGTTCTTATGTGGTATTTGGACTCACCTGACCTGGGCTCAGTTTTCTCCAGTTGTTATGGCAAAGAATCTAACCTGCACTGTGTGGGCAACCAGGAATGTACATTAGCATTTAAACAGTTTACATGGGATACCAATAAGCCTATAGGTCAATGAGTGAAGGGGAGAGAGTAGGAGAGAAAAATGAACTATGTCTTTTAAAATCTTTTGAACAAGTTGATTGTACTGGAAGATTAGAATTTTGAGATTAGAGAACTCCTTAATATCCTGTATTACAGAGTTAGTTAGGATGGGTAAATCAAAACCAAAATCATAAAACTTAAGATTAAAATCAAAGCAACCTGACAAGTTTGAGTGTCCATCTCTCCATCTTCACCTCTAAGAAGAAAGTCTAGGGTTTTGTGTCTAAAGTTCTACTGAGGAGAGATGATGCATAATGGTTCTTAAGGGGGATGGAGGAGAGAGGATGTTTGTTTGTTTGTTTTATTTTGGTGTGGGGGGAGGAGGTAAGTAGTAGAATGCTGGAATCAAGGTGTCTTGGAAAAATTCCCTGTGAGTGGGGTCAGAGGAGGGCCAGAGGGAGTTGACTGTTCTTTTGTGTTAAGAAGTCCCATACCCAATGCTGTGTTGCTTAATGTTTTTTTTTTTATTCTTATGTTAATCCCCATACATTACATCATTAGTTTTAGATGAAGTGTTCCATGATTCATTGTTTGTGCATAACACCCAGTGCTCCATGCAGAATGTGCCCTCCTCAATACCCACCACCAGGCTAACCCATCCTCCCACCCCCCTCCCCTCTAGAACCCTGTTTGTTTTTCAGAGTCCATCATCTCTCATGGTTCGTCTACCCCTCCGATTTCCCCCGCTTCATTCTTCCCCTCCCGCTACCTTCTTCTTCTTCTTTTTTTTTTTCTTAACATATATTGCATTATTTGTTTCAGAGGTACAGATCTGAGATTCAACAGTCTTGCACAATTCACAGCGCTTACCAGAGCACATACCCTCCCCAGTGTCTATCACCCAGTCACCCCATCCCTCCCACCCCACCCCCCACTCCAGCAACCCTCAGTTTGTTTCCTACAATTAAGAATTCCTCATATCAGTGAGATCATATGATACATATCTTTCTCTGTTTGACTTATTTCATTCAACATAATACCCTCCAGTTCCATCCACGTTGTTGCAAATGGCAGGATCTCATTCCTTTTGATGGCTGCATAATATTCCATTGTATATATATACCACTTCTTCTTTATCCATTCATCTGTTGATGGACATCTTGGCTCTTTCCACACTTTGGCTATTGTGGACATTGCTGCTATAAACATCAGGGTGCACATACCCCTTCGGATCCCTACTTTTGTATCTTTGGGGTAAATACCCAGTAGTGCAATTGCTGGGTCGTATGGTAGCTCTATTTTCAACTTTTTGAGGAACCTCCATACTGTTTTCCAGAGTGGCTGCACCAGCTTGCATTCCCACCAACAGTGTAGGAGGGTTCCCCTTTCTCCGCATCCCCGCCAACATTTTAGCCATTCTGACGGGTGTGAGGTGGTATCTCATTGAGGTTTTGATTCGGATTTCCCTGATGCCGAGCGATATTGAGCAATTTTTCACGTGTCTGTTGGCCATTTGGATGTCTTCTTTGGAAAAATGTCTGTTTATGTCTTCTGCCCATTTCTTGATTGGATTCTTTGTTCTTTGGGTGTTGAGTTTGATGAGTTCTTTATAGATTTTGGATACTAGCCCTTTATCTGATATGTCATTTGCAAATATCTTCTCCCATTCTGTCGGTTGTCTTTTGGTTTTGTTGACTGTTTCCTTTGCTGTGCAAAAGCTTTTTATCTTGATGAAGTCCCAATAGTTCATTTTTGCCCTTGCTTCCCTTGCCTTTGGCGCTGTTTCTAGGAAGAAGTTGCTGCGGCTGAGGTCGAAGAGGTTGCTGCCTGTGTTCTCCTTTAGGATTTGGATGGACTCCTGTCTCACATTGAGGTCTTTCAACCATTTGGAGTCTATTTTTGTGTGTGGTGTAAGGAAATGGTCCAGTTTCATTCTTCTGCATGTGGCTATCCAATTTTCCCAACACCATTTGTTGAAGAGACTGTCTTTGTTCCATTGGACATTCTTTCCTGCTTTGTCAAAGATGAGTTGACCATAGAGTTGAGGGTCCATTTGTGTTGCTTAATGTTTAACCAATGACTCCTTGAAAAACCATGTATGAAAATATATAAATAAATGAGATCATTATAAATAATGTATGCAGCACATGATTTACTAATAAGAAACTCTACTATATTCTTTATTGTAAACTCCTATGGACAATTGGTTCTCATAGAATATTTTCATTAGTTTTTGCTGAACTCATATCTTTATTCAACTTATGGTTGTAACTGATCAAGAAGTGTGTTGACTGATCTTTTTTTGTAGGATGGAAGTGAAAACTTGAATACATAATGTTGTACTTCATTTATTCATCAATGCTGTGAGAAACTTCTTTGCTGAATTGGATGAGAGTTTTGAAAACTGAAAGGGTAATTCCTCAATATTTGGGCTGTGTGTGTGTGTGTGTGTGTGTGTTGTGTGTTCTTCACAATGTTGTAATGGCTACAGGCATGGCACAGTTTTAAGTTTAATCTACATTGTCTACATATTCTCTCTCCATCACTTTCTTAAGTCTAGAAATCCACAATAAGTCAAGACATGATTTGTAGCATTTGCTAATTTCCATGGTGTAAATTTTCTCACTATGTCCAGCTTCAGGCCTCTGATATGAAGGCATTGAATGGGGAATCAGTAATAAGGGGGGACTTTAACACCCCCCTCACTGAAATGGACAGGTCATCTAAGCAAAAGATCAACAAGGAAATAAAGACTTTAAATGACACACTGGACCAAATGGACTTCACAGATATATTCAGAACATTCCATCCCAAAGCAACAGAATACACATTCTTCTCTAGTGCCCATGAAACATTCTCCAGAATAGATCACATCCTAGGTCACAAATCAGGTCTCAACCGGTACCAAAAAATTGGGATCATTCCCTGCGTACTTTCGGACCACAATGTTTGAAACTAGAACTCAATCACAAGAGGAAAGTTGGAAAGAACTCAAATACATGGAGGCTAAAGAGCATCCTACTAAATAATGAATAGGTCAACCAGGAAATTAAAGAATTTAAAAAAATTCATGGAAACCAATGAAAATGAAAACACAACTGTTCAAAATCTTTGGGATGCAGCAAAGGTGGTCCTAAGAGGAAAGTATATAGCAATACAAGCCTTTCTCAAGAAACAAGAAAGGTCTCAAATACACAACCTAACCCTACGCCTGAAGGAGCTGGAGAAAGAACAGCAAATAAAGCCTAAACCCAACAGGAGAAGAGAAATAATAAAGATCAGAGCAGAAATCAATGAAACAGAAACAAAAAACAGTAGAACAGATTGACGAAACTAGGAGCTGGTTCTTTGAAAGAATAAGATTGATAAACCCAGACTTATCAAAAAGAAAAGAGAAATGACCCAAATCAACAAAATCATGAATGGAAGAGGCGAGACCAACACCAAAGAAATACAAACAATTATAAGAACATATTATGAGCAACTATATGTCAACAAATTAGATAATCTGGAAGAAATGGATGCATTTCTAGAGATGTATCAACTACCAAAACTGAACCAGGAAGAAATAGAAAACCTGAACAGACCTATAACCACTAAGGAAATTGAAGCAGTCATCAAAAATCTCCCAACAAATGAGAGCCTAGGGCCAGATGGCTTCCCAGGGGAATTCTACCAAACATTTCAAGAAGAATTAATACCTATTCTTCTGAAACTATTCCAAAAAATAGAAATGGAAGGAAAACTTCCAAACTCATTTTATTAGGCCACTATTACTTCGATCTCAAAACCAGACAAAGACCCTATCAAAAAGGAGAATTACCAATATCCCTAGTGAACATGGATGCAAAAATTCTCATCAAAATACTAGCCAATAGGATCCAACAGTCCATTAAAAGGATTATTCACCACGACCAAGTGGGATTTATCCCTGGGCTGCAAGGTTGGTTCAACATCTGCAAATCAATCAATGTGTTACAATACATTAACAAAAGAAAGAACAAGAATCATATGATCCTGTCAATAGATGCAGAAAAAGCATTCGACAAAGTACAGCATCCTTTCTTGATCAAAACTCTTCAGAGTATAGGCATAGAGGGTACATACCTCAATATCATAAAAGCCATCTATGAAAAACCCACAGCAAATATCATTCTCAATGGGGAAAAACAGAGCTTTCCCCCTCAGGTCAGGAATGCGGCAGGGATGTCCACTATCACCACTGCTATTCAACACAGTATTAGAAGTCCTAGCCACAGCAATCAGACAACAAAAAGAAATGAAAGGCATCCAAGTTGGCAGAGAAGAAGTCAAACTCTCACTGTTTGCAGATGATATGATACTTTATGTGGAAAACCCAAAAGACTCCACCCCAAAACTGCTAGAACTCATACAGGAGTTCAGTCAAGTGGCAGGATATAAAATCAGTGCACAGAAATCAGTGGCATTCCTATACACCAACAACAAGACAGAAGAAAGAGAACTTAAGGAGTCGATCTCATTTACAATTGCACCCAAAACCGTAAGATACCTAGGAATAAATCTAACCAAAGAGGCAAAGGATCTGTACTCAGAAAACTATAAAATACTCATGAAAGAAATTGAGGAAGACACAAAGAAATGGAAAAACGTTCCATGCTCATGGATTGGAAGAACAAATATTGTGAAGATGTCGATGCTACCTAGAGCAATCTTCACATTTAATGCAATCCCTATCAAAATACCATCCACTTTTTTCAAAGAAATGGACCAAATAATCCTAAAATTTGTATGGAACCAGAAAAGACCCCGAAGAGCCATAAGAATGTTGAAAAAGAAAAGGCTGGTGGCATCACAATTCTGGACTTCAAGCTCTATTACAAAGCTGTCATCATTAAGACAGTATGGTACTGGCTCAAAAACAGACACATAGATCAGTGGAACAGAATAGAGAGCCCAGAAAGGGACCCTCAGCTCTATGGTCAACTCATCTTTGACAAAGCAGGAAAGAATGTCCAATGGAACAAAGACAGTCTCTTCAACAAATGGTGTTGGGAAAATTGGACAGCCACATGCAGAAGAATGAAACTGGACCATTTCCTTACACCACACACAGAAATAGACTCCAAATGATTGAAAGACCTCAATGTGAGACAGGAGTCCATCCAAATCCTAAAGGAGAACACAGGCAGCAACCTCTTCGACCTCAGCCGCAGCAACTTCTTCCTAGAAACATTGCCAAAGGCAAGGGAAGCAAGGGCAAAAATGAACTATTGGGACTTCATCAAGATAAAAAGCTTTTGCACAGCAAAGGAAACAGTCAACAAAACCAAAAGTCAACTGACAGAATGGGAGAAGATATTTGTAAATGACATATCAGATAAAGGGCTAGTATCCAAAATCTATAAAGAACTTATGAAACTCAACACCCAAAGAACAAATGATCCAATCAAGAAATGTGCAGAAGACATGAACAGACATTTTTCCAAAGAAGACATCCAAATGGCCCACAGACACATGAAAAATTGCTCAACATCACTCGGCATCAGGGAAATCCAAATCAAAACCTCAATGAGATACCACTTCACACCAGTCAGAATGGCTAAAATTAACAAGCCGGCAAATGACAGATGTTGGCGGGGATGCAGAGAAAGGGGAACCCTCTCCTACACTGTTGGTGGGAATGTAAGCTGGTGCAGCCACTCTGGAAAACAGTATGGAGGTTCCTCAAAAAGTTAAAAATAGAGCTACCATACGACCCAGCAATTGCACTACTGGGTATTTACCACAAAGATACAAATGTAGGGATCCAAAGGGGTACATGCACCCCGATGTTTATAGCAGCAATGTCCACAATAGCGAAACTATGTAAAGAGTCAATATGTCCATTGACAGATGAATGGATAAAGGAGATGTGGTATTTATATACAATGGAATATTATGCAGCTATCAAAAGGAATGAAATCTTGCCGTTTGCAACGATGTAGATGGAACTGGAGGGTGTTATGCTGAGCGAAATAAGTCAATCAGAGAAAGACATGTATCATAGGATCTCACTGATCTGAGGCATTCTTAATCTCAGGAAACAAATTGAGCGTTGCTGGAGTGGTGGAGGGTGGGAGGGATGGGTTGCTGGGTGATAGACACTGGGGAGGGTATGTGCTATGGTGAGCGCTGTGAATTGTGTAAGAGTGTTGAACATAGACCTGTAGCTCTGAAACAAATAACACATTATATGTTAAAAAAGAAGAAGAAGAAGAAGAAGAAAGAAGAAGAAGAAGAAGACGAAAAAGAAGAAGAACAAGAAGAAGAAAGAAAAAGAAAAAGAAGAAGAAGAAGAAGAAGAAGAAGAAGAAGAAGAAGAAGAAGAAGAAGAAGAAGAAAGTAGGAAGGGAAAAATGAAGGGGGGGAAATTGGAGGGGGAGACTAACCCTGAGAGACTATGGACTCAGAAACAAACTGAGGGTTCTAGAGGGGAGGCGGGGGAATGGGTTAGCCTGGTGATGGGTATTAAAGAGGGCACATATTGAATGGAGCATGTAACTATGCAAACAGTGAATCATGGAGCACTACATCAAAAAGTAATGATGTAATGTATGGCGATTAACATAACATAATAAAAAGTAAACAAAAAACCCCCTTTTTTTTAAAATGGAAACAAAAAAAATAAAATTTAGAGCCACTTTTATAATAAAATCAGAGGAGCATAAAGAGTATGGAAAATCATACTGAAATGCCAATGCAAGTTGAAAGTTCAATTGAAATGATTCTTTATTGCCAAACGTCCCCAATTATTTTAAAATATCATAATTGGCTAATTGGATTTAACACTCAAGATTTTTAAAAAACGTATTTATTCAAATCATTTTGTACTTGTAGCTAAAGTGAATTCAGGCATATATATGCTACCTTGATGTTAATTATCCAGTTTTGCCCAATCTGGATGTAGGAAGTTTAATAGTTTATCATGATGTTGACATACATCAAACCCTGATCTAGACATTGCAATATAATGTCGAGAACTAGAGGGCTTCTTATCATATCTGAAAACATTTTATTTACATAAATTTGTATTTGGGAATAATTCTGGATTTGCAGAAAAATTGCAAAGTGGGTACAGAGAGTCCCTATATTCTTTACCAGCTTCCCCTGATGGTACCATCTTACTTAGCTATTGTAACATTGTTAAAGTGGAGAGATAAGTTTTGGTATATTGCTATTAACTAAATCTTAGTCTTTATTTGGGTGTCACTGACTTTTCCACTTTATCTGTTCCTGGATCTAATCCAAGGATCCCACACTGCATTTACCTGTCATGTGTCTTTAGTCTTTTCTGGTCTGTATAGTTTTTCAGATTTTTCTTGTTTTTCGTGACCTTGACAGTTTTGAGCAGTACTGTCAGGTATTTTGAAGACTTCTTTCAGTGTGTATTTGTCTGTTTCTCACATGTTAGACCAGTGTTATGATGTTTTGGGGTGAATTCCATAGAGGCACTGTGTCCTCATGATATCACATCAGAGGTACATGGGATCAACATGAATTACCAGTGGTGCTTTTGATCATGATCACTTGTTTAGGGTGGTAGCTGCTAGGGTTTTTCAGGTGTAATGTTTCTATTTTTCACATTCCATATTCTGTTCTTTGGAAGTGAGTCACTGAGTCCAGCCTACACGAGAAGTGGTGGTGGTGGTTGAATTAAGCTCAGTCCTCTGGAGAGGGAGTATCTATACATGTTGTTTGGAATCCTTCTATAAGGAAGATTTGTTTCTTCTTCTGGAGGAGTTTTAAAAATAAGATTTGGGGCGCCTGGGTGGCTCAGTTGGTTAAGCGACTGCCTTCGGCTCAGGTCATGATCCTGGAGTCCCGGGATCGAGTCCCACATCGGGCTCCCTGCTCAGTGGGGAGTCTGCTTCTCCCTCTAACCCTACCCCCTCTTGTGCTCTCTCTCACTCTCTCTCTCTCTCAAAGAAATAAATAAAATCTTTAAAAAAAAAATAATAAGATTTCATAAAATCACCTGTGAACTGGTTAAAAGTGACTAAGTCCACACTTAATATTTAAACCTTTTATAATTTAAACATGCTAATTCAGTTTAGAAGTGACAGATGATAAAAATAATGCAGCAGATAGGACTGTTTCCAGATTCTCTTTGTAAGGGGTCTCATGAAACAAATTCTCTAATCTGTTCAATCTTCAGCCTCCAAACTATTTTGAAACCTGTAAATGTTTTGAAGTTAGTAAATGTTTATTCATTTATAAATCATATGTATGCATTGCTGATCTAATATATTATGTACATTGGGAAACGTGTAAAACTAATTTAAAGAATGTGCTAAAAGTCTACGTATAAATAGAACAGTAATTGCTAATATTTGAATACGTAGTGTGTTGTCAGCATTTTCCTAAATGTTCTTGCATGTTTAATAAACTTGATAATAGGGGCACCCGGGTGGCTCAGTGGGTTAAGTGTTTGCCTTTGGCTCAGGTCATGATCCCTGGGTCCTGGGATCAAGCCCTGCCATCATCAGGCTCTCTGCTCAGCGGGGAGTCTGCTTCTCCCTCTGCCCCTCCCTTGCTCATGTTCTCTCTCTCTCTCTCTTTCAAATAAATAAACAAAATCTTAAAATAAAAATACCTCGATAGTTACAGCAAACCTATGAAGTCAGAACTATTACTCTTCACTTTTCATATATGAGGAAATTGGGACAAGAAACATTAAGTCCTCTGCCGGAAGTCACAGAACTAGTAAGTGATCAAGATGGGATGGTTCCCAGGCAGGCTGTGTGGGAGCTTTTGCTCTCCCTACTGAACTTTGCAAGATCTTGCATTTCTTTTCCTTCCTCACTTTTTTTTTTTTTTTAGATTATTTATTTATTTATTTATTTGTGAGAGAGAGAGCGCAAGAGGGGGGAGGGTCAGAGGGAGAAGCAGACTCCCTGCCGAGCAGGGAGCCCGATGCAGGGCTCAATCCCGGGACTCCAGGATCATGACCTGAGCCGAAGGCAGTCGCTTAACCGACTGAGCCACCCAGGCGCCCTCCTTCCTCACTTTGACAGGGTGCAGTTTCTGCTCTGGGTTTTGTGCAACCCAGGGTGGAGACCATTCCTTTCAAGGGTGTATCCAAGGCGTAATTCAGGACCTGTGCTGATTTACTTCTATGGGCCTTTGCTGGTTTGGTCCCATGCTTGTCTGTGCTGCATGGCCCATTGTATCACCAGGGCTCTCGGGGAATGCGGTTTACTCTTTTCTTGTGCCCTTGATGGGGACAGAGTCATAGAAGATTTTGCTTCACTTTCTTACCTCCTGGAAAAGCTCTATCTTGCTGCCGCCCTGTGTCTCTAACGTGAGCCTGTGGGAGGGATGCCTTGTTCATTCGTTAGCGCCTACCATGTGGCAGTGACCACCAGTTGGTTTTGCACTGTGTGCTGGGAGGAGGGAAGGAATTGCATTACTGCAGTGGCAAGGAAAAAAAAAAGTCTATCTTGGTTTGGGATGCCAACATGAAAATGCTTTCAGGGAAACTCAGCGCTATGGAGGTTCTTTCTATATCCTGCCTTTAAAATCTCCCAGGCTACAGTTACTTGGATTATTACTGTTGAGTCACTTTATGGCCAGTATTCTATGGGTCACGTAGACTCATATTATCTTTTTTTCTTCTTAAAAAAATGAATGTTGCTTTTGTTTATAAAAGACAAAGACAGGGGTGCCTGGGTGGCTCAGTTGGTTAAGCGTCTGCCTTCGGCTCAGGTCATGATCTGGGGGTCCTGGGATTGAGCCCTGTGTCAGGAACCCTGCTCAGCGGGGAGTCTGCTTCTCCTTCTCCCTCTGCTCCTCCCCCAACTCATGCTCTTTCTGTCTCTCTCTCAAATGGATAAATAAAATCTTAAAAAAAAAAAAAACCCCAAACATAACCATTGGAGAATATTCAAACATAGAGAAAACATAAAAAAGAGGTTAAAAAATACTTGTAAATTTCTCCCTCTCGAAGATAATTCTTATTATCAATTGGATGCCTTTCTTTTCAGCCTCATTTCTAAATGAGGGAAATATGCATATATCCATGTACAAATGTGTATGTACATTTATATATATTTTCTAATTTGTAATAACATAGATTGTATTTTCTTTTATAAATAATTTGTCAGAACTCTTTTATGTTGATTAATTTTTTAACCTGCTTTTTTTTTAAGTTATAATAATATCTCCTTTCATTTTTGGTCAAATGCTATCAATTTTCATGTATTTTATTTTTATTGGAATTATAATAAGTTGTCTGCAGTTATGGCCCTGATTTCCTCTTTAATACAAGCACTTACTAGAGAAAAAGATTATTGGTTTTTTAGATTTAATCTTTTACATGCTTAAAAAATAAACTTTATATTTTAGCATAATTTTAGGCTTACAGAAAAGTTGTGAAGACACCAGGGTTCCTACATGCTCCATACCCAGTTTTCCCATTATTTACATTAGGATGGTGTATCTGTCATAATTAATGAACCAATATTGATATAGATATAATTAAAGTCTCTAGTTTGTTCAGATTTCCTTAGTTTTACATACTGTCCCTTTTCTGTTCCCAGATCCCACATTAGATTAAGTCATGTTTTTTTAGTTTTTTCTTAGCTTGATTGTTTCTCATGCTTTCCTTGTTTTTAATGACTTTGAAAATTTTGAGGAATATTGATCAGATATTTTGAAGAATATTTCTCAATTGACTTTTTAAATGTTTAATATTTATTTATTTTTTACAGTTAGGCTGGGCTGATGTGTTATTGGGAGGGAGATTACAGAGATAAAGTACCATTCTCGTCACATCATATCAAGGGTACATACTGTGCATATGGTTTATGTTGATGTTGACCTTAATCACCTGGTTGAAAGTAGTTTTTGTCAGATTTCTCCCTATTAAAGTTACCCCCATACACACACACACACACTTTATACTGTACTCTGTTTTTTTTTTTTTTTTAATTGTGGGGTTTTTTTTTAAGAATATTTATTTATTTATTTGAGAGAGAGAGAGAGCACGAGCACGGGGAGAGACACAGGGAGAAGCAGACTCCCCACCGAGCAGGGAGCCTGACTCTGGGCTTGATCCCAGGACCCGCAGATCATGATCTGAGCTGAAGGCAGATGCTTAACCTACTGAGCCACACAGGCACCCTATAGTGTACTCTTTGGAAGGGAGTCACTATACACAGGCCAATGCTTAAATAGTAGGGAGTTACACTTCACCTCATTAAAGGCAGTGCTTCTACATGCCTGGAATTTGAAATTTTCCTATCAAGGAGATTTGCCTCTTATCCTCTACTTATTTATTCAATCATTTATTTATATCAGTGTGGATTTACTGATATTTATCTTATATTATGGGTTATAATCCAGTGCTACTTTATTTTTTCCCCTCAAATTTCCAGCTTTGGTTGTTGGGATCTCTTTCACTGTTCTCTTGCGTCTCTTTGACACCTTATCTCCATTCCTGTGGTTTTGCTGGTTTGTTTGTTAGTGCTTCCTTACTTTCTGGTACTGCAAGATGCTCCAGGCTCACCTTGTATTTTCCCTGCCCCAGTCCTAGAATCAGCTGTTTCTTCCAGTGATCCTGGCCCCTTTCATTGGAGAATGGTATTAGAAAATGAGGCACTGGGGCTAGGTGTACCTAGTTACTCATTGCTATTGAGGTATCCCCACTTGTAGGCTCTCTCAACTGACCTAGCAAGGAAGTACCCGTATACATACCAACTCCGGTGGATATACATTGTTAAAAGATAAAGGGAGGCATATTAACATTTTAAGAGTTTATTTGAGCAAGAATCCATTTGAATCAGGCAGCAACAAATGGAAGTGACTAGGAACCCTTCACCAACAGGAGCTGGGGAGAGACGTTTGTAGAAAAAAGGTGGAAGCATAGTAAGGCAGTTATTGACTGGCTATACTTAAAGCCTAGGTGGCTGTTTGCGATTGGCTGTCCTTAGTGTTTTAATTCTGTAATCTTGAGGCATTTATAGGCTTAGATTTGGTTTGCGTATATAGACCACCACAACATTTGAGCCACATCAGTCTAATGGTCTCGTTTAGTTAATTTAACAACATATATATAAATATTTATAAATGTATCTGTATTAAGCTAAACATGAGTTCACAGCAATGTCTCCGATTTTTATCTATCAGCGTATGGATCTTTGTAGCCTCTTCCTTTTGTTTATCTGTCTCCACTCCCACAGTGAGAAACCAGCCTTCCACCATCCACCATTTGGTTACTTAATTGTTCGGTTCCAGGATCTGTGGACAGTGGTTTCAGAATTGCTAGTTTATATCCGCATGGGAAACAACTTTATCAACTAGAATGGAGTGCTTGTGGACAGTCCCTTTTGCCTGGGATCTTACAGACATCCCTTATTAACCAAGTTACTTAGACTTGCACCTTTGCCCCCACCCACTTTAGTAATACATGTGTGTAATACAGTCAGATTCTTCTTTTCACATTCTGCTTTCTGTCCTCTAACCCTTGATCTCCTACGTGATTTTTTGTTTTAATTGCATACACTAAGTTTCACTCTTTGTATACAAAGTTCTTATGGGGTTTGAAAAACGTGTAAAGTGTCCACCATTCCAGTGGTATAGAGAATAGTTTCACTGCCCTAAAAGATCCCCCTGTGCCTCACCTGTTCAATGCTCCTTTCCTCCCAGTTCCTGGAGACCACTGATATTTTTATTATAACTGTAGTTTTGCCTCTTCTAGAGTGTCACATAAGTGGAATTACACAGTATATAGTCTTTTCAGACTAGCTTCTTTCACAAAGAAGTATATTTACTTAAGTTTCATCCATGTTTTCGCATGGTTTGATAGCTCATTCCCTTTTATCACTCAAGAGTATCCCATGGTTTGGATATAGCATGTTTATCCATTCACTTACTGAAGGATGCCTTCCCTTCTTCTCATTTTTGGTAATTATGTATAAAGCTGCTAGTCAGCGGTCATGTGCTCATTTTGTTTTCAAGTTATTTGGGAACATAGTTGGTACATCATATAGTGAGACTGGTTAGCTTTGTAAGAAACTGCCAAACTATCTTCCAAAGTGGCTGTGCCATTTTGTATTTTGACCAATAACGGATGAGAGTTCTGGCCACTCCATATCTTTGCCAGCAATTGAGATTGTCAGGTAGTCAGATAAGAAAGTGTGATCAGGTATCAATGATTGTTGATATGCTTTTAAAATATATATATTTTGAGATTTTCTTTGTGGCTCTTTAAACGTTCTAAATAGTATTCTTTTGTAGACTGCAATTGTAACTCTTAAAATGACATTATTAATTATATTATTTAAATTATCAAGGTCTCATTAATGTTTCGTCTGCTTTCTTATCTGTCACTCAGTGCTTCTGGCTATTTCTTTCAGACCATTTCTTCTGTATCCTAAAATTCTTCCATATCTATTTTGATGATGATTTATATCAAAATTTCATGAAAATATTATTGTATTGTTCCCTACCTGGGTTCATCATTGTTACCCAATATTGATTTTCTGTTTTTTTTTTCTTTCTAATGCTAATTTTCTTTGGAAAGGAAATGAGTCCATTTTGAACAAAACAAAGAACTATATTTCCCAGCATCCCTTAAACTTTGGGATGGCCCTGTGATAAATATCAGGCTAAAAAACATAGACCCAAGTCAGCTGGGAGTTTTAGACATTTCTTTCCTAATACATGGACGGTCTCTCCATCCTTACCACTTTTTCTATCTTCCTCCTCTCTGAATGCACACGGGAAGCAGGAAATGGAACAGCTATCCATTACAAACACAGATTTCTTTAATTTCCAGGAAGTTTCTATTTTTCCTGTTCTGAAATTTCACCTTTTGCATATTCTTTTTTACTGTCTTTTGCCATTGCAAGTGTGTGGGAGGGGTGGGAGGGAAAGAGGAGAAGAGAGTGAGTGTGGGAGGGGAGGAGAACAAGCAGAGGAAGAGACGGAGAAATAATTTGTTGGGTCTGCCTCCATGTTTTTCTCTTTACATTTCATTCCATTTTAAATTTCCCCTAAGTTCTGCAAGGATTTCATAAGCTTGCCTTCTTCTTCACAGATTTCTTTGTTTGTCATCTCTAATGTACTCTCGGGTAGATAAGAAGTCAGCATCCAAAGCAATTTGTATTTTAGCAGTTGATACCGTGGTAAAGCATGAACCCTAAGAGTGTAACCTCAGGGGATCAGGAAATTGTGTTCCGATCCCAGCTCAGCTACTAGTTCTTTTATCTTGAGCTAAATACCTAACATCTACTGGTTGTTTTCTCACTTGTAAAATGGGTATAAAAATGATACCTCCTAATAGGGTTTGGGGAGCATTAAGTGAGAAACTGCATACAGAGTCCCTAAGGATATACCTGACATGTATCAAGTCCTAAATACCCATTTTTGTCCCATATAATAATTCTGTAATTATCAATTTATTATTTTGTTTAGTAGCAATTGGAAGGATAAGAGAATCATAAAGCTTAATACTTCCCAATAAACAATTCATTCCTTCTGACGAGATCAAATACTAAATACTCCCACTGATTAAAAACACAGTGGTCCAAAACTTATCCATCAATGTTCCTAGCGGCACTATTCACAATAGCAAAAAGGTGGAAAGCACCCAAATGTCCATCAACAGCTGGATGGATAAACTAAATGTAGTATACACATCACTGGGATATTATTCAGTCTTATAAAGGAGTGAAATTCTGATACATCTACAACCTGGATGAAACTTGAAAATACTATGCTAAGTGAAAGCAACCAGAAACAAAAGGAACACACATGGTAAGATTCTACTTGTATCGATATCTAGATATTCATAGAGACAGAAAGATGAATGGTTGTCAGGGGGCAGGGGCGGATGCCAGGAGAGTAGGGCGTTACTGTTTAATGGGAACAGATTTTTCTTGGCTTGATGAGAAAATTCTGGAGGAACTGGATAGTGGTGATAGTTGCACAACATTGTGACTATATTGAATGCCACTGAGTTTGTAACCTTAGAAAGGGTTAAAATGGTAAATTGTACATTATGTATATCTTACTGTAATAAAAAACCAACAAACCAAAAAACCTCCAAAGCATAGAGTTCTAGTTATCATTTGGATATTTCATTATTCATGTCTGACATTGAATTACCTGCAGGTACTGTCTACGTGAGTTAATCTATCAGGAAACTGACAATATATCAAATGTACCTTGCATTCGATGTCCTCACTATTTCTCCTATCTTTGGAGAGTTATTTGTCACATTTTAAACTAGATAATGTAAGTGTTAGGGATGCAGCGGGTAGTGGGTGGCTCTGAACTATGAAGGAACCCCCTGCTCTCAAAACTCATAAGGTATTCGCAAATTCTCACTTGCAAAAGCTCACCACAAAGGTTATTTTCATTAGGCACTGTGTTTGGCTTTCTTACTTATTTCCACAAGCAGGATTGTTGAGCACTATGCGTTCTAATATACTAGTGTGGATCAAAGTAGGAAATTTTATCCTTAATTAGTATGAAATGAACTTAGCTTGAAACATTGTAAAGCTGCCATGCTATACGTTCCGGGATTTAATCGCATTTTCCCGTGTCTGTAGATGCAGAAATCAGAAATATCACATTAACAGGATTCTGAAACTCAAGTCTACTGGGGTGACAGGGAGATACCCTGCAAGTAATGAACAAAAGGCAATATTCATAAAAATCTTTCCTTAAGATTAGAAGTATGCAAGAGAGAGACAGATAGTTACTCTCAGAGTGTATGGTAATGATTGGAAAAATTAAAAGAAAAAACTCAATCTCATTTTCTTTCAAAATATGTAATGGGAGTCTTTTTTGGGGGGTAAAAGATTTATCCAAATTTACATTTTAGCCATTAGAAATGGTTTCCTATAAATATTATTAAAGGAATGGAAAAGCATCCTATAAACTGGATGGGTCAAGTATTTTGCCAGAAAAGACTCTTTTTAACTCAGTTGAACGATTTGCCAATTCAAGGTCGGGTGGTGAGAGTCAAATTTCTACTTATCTCACTGAATTTGTTCACCTGGCCAGTTTCTTAGGAATTATGCAATATCCAAGTTAAATTCGTACCTTTATTAAAGACTGTGAGTGATGGCAAAAAATACTATGGTAGCACCATTTGCATGTTTGATAAAAAATGATCTCACACTGATTCACAATCAGGCGGTGAGGATTTTTAATATATAGTACTTTATGTTTCTTTCATTTGGGGGGTAAATTCTGACTTAATTTGGGTCCCTTAGATCTCTAAATTCAATTTATCTACATTATTCAAAAAGACTAAAACATAAGATGCATAGAAACCTTTTCTCATTAGCAAACAGTCTAGAATGTTTGAGAAAAGATGAAAGGCAGAGTAAACTTTTCTATAAAATACGCTTTGGGGTTTTTGCTGAGGTAAAACCCTTTCTAGGTTCTTGTCAGGTGGAACATGCCTGCTGATCTGAAACTTCCCACTTCTAAACACTGTACATAAATTATGTGATTGGGGAGTTTCCTGGCATTCATTTGATCCAGTCTTTGCATGTAAAATAGTTGCTTTTCAAACTACTGGTTAAACATGCACTGCTAGGTACAAATAATCTTTGAATAACAGGCCTCATAGGGAATCATGGCTAGAAAGCTTTAATTGATGAGAGGCTAGCTACATTTTTTTTTTCTTCAAGAGGACTTAGAAAAATTATGGGCAACAAAGTGCCATTCAAGTGTACAAAGAGCCACAGGCTGACTCATGAACGATTCATTCTCTTGTGGTCTTCTTCCTTGTGTAACTTTAAATAACAAAATGATGCGATGTGTTCATGAGATCTAAAAGCTACTTGCATGGCCCAAGAAGGAGGGCCGCAGATTTTTCTGCACTGAAGAGGGTCTTAGATTGATGAGCTGCCTTCTATGGGCATCTTCAATCAATCAACCCAGTTTCAATAAGCAAATGGAAGCACTGTGTTGTAACAAAAAAAAAGGAAAAGAAGAACACTGCTATGGGAATCCTAACTCTGGGTTTCGGAGGCAGCATTGTATTGCTGCTAAGGGCTTAAAATCTAAAGCCAAATGTCCCTGTTTTGAAACTCAACTCTGTTTCTCCATGGCTCTGTGATCCTAGTCAAGCTATTTCATATTTCAGAACTCCCACTTCTTCAGCTGTAAAATGGAACTGATGATGAGTCTAGTACTCTACTCTAGAAAAATTAGTATCTCATAGGGTTTTATGAGGAATAAGTGAGTTAATCTATTGAAACTCCTTAGGGTAATGCTATTACAGAGTAAGTACTCATTAGGTATTGTTATTGACGTGACACTCATATCAATTGCTCATGACACTATACTCTTTTACTTGTCTGGCTCTCAGTTTTTCCATCCAGAAAGTGAGAAGCATGAGGTAGATCCCTGGATTCCAACCATATTTTAGGCATGGACCTTTTTCTTTCCTTTTTTTTTTTTTTTACAATTTTATTTATTTATTTGTCAGAGAGAGAGAGCACAAGCAGGGGGAGTGGCAGGCAGAGGGAGAAGCAGTTTCCCCGCCGAGCAAGGAGCCCAATGTGGGACTCGATCCCAGGACCCAGAGATCATGACCTGAGCTGAAGCCAGATGATTAACCGACTGAGCCACCCAGGTGCCCCAGCATGGACCTTTATCTTAAAGGCACACTTGCACACTCATCCAATAAATAAAGCAGTCGATATGCAGGCTACTCTGGCTTTAGCAGAGAAGAAGTCTGAGGGTTCTGATGGCTCCACACATTCCCTATCAACAGCTCGCATACGGGTTCTAAAGAACTCTCAGTTCTGTGGAGTGTGGATGTGTTTTCAAAGCCCTGATTTTTTAAAAAGCATAGGCTTAAATTTAAAGACATAGGCTTGAATTCCACCTCAATGTGAGACAGGGGTCCATCAAAATCCTAAAGGAGAACACAGGCAGCAACCTCTTTGACCTCAGCCGAAGCAACTTCTTCCTAGAAACCTCGCCAAAGGCAAGGGAAGCAAGGGCAAAAATGAACTGTTGGGACCTCATCAAGATAAAAAGCTTTTGCAAAGCAAAGGAAACAGTCAACAAAACCAAAAGACAACCAACAGAATGGGAGAAGATATTTGCAAATGACATATCAGATAAAGGGCTAGTATCCAAAATCTATAAAGAACTCATCAAACTCAACACCCAAAGAACTAAGAATCCAATCAAGAAATGGGCAGAAGACATGAACAGACATTTTTCCAAAGAAGACATCTAAATGGCCAACAGACACATGAAAAAGTGCTCAATATCGCTCAGCATCAGGGAAATCCAAATCAGAACCTCAATGAGATACCACCTCACACCAGTCAGAATGGCTAAAATTAACAAGTCAGGAAAGGACAGATGTTGGCGGGGATGCGGAGAAAGGGGAACCCTCCTACACTGTTGGTGGGAATGCAAGCTGGTGCAGCCACTCTGGAAAACAGTATGGAGGTTCCTCAAAAAGTTGAAAATAGAGCTACCCTACGACCCAGCAATTGCACTACTGGGTATTTACCCCAAAGATACAAATGTAGTGATCTGATGGGGTACGTGCACCTCGATGTTTATAGCAGCAATGTCCACAATAGTCAAACTATGGAAAGAGCCAAGATGTCCATCGACAGACGAATGGATAAAGAAGATGTGGTGTATATATACACCACACAGTGGAATACTATGCATCAAAAGGAATGAAATCTTGCCATTTGCAACGATGTAGATGGAACTGGAGGGTATTATGCTGAGCGACATAAGTCAATCAGAGAAAGACATGTATCATAGGATCTCACTGATATGAGGAATTCTTAATCTCAGGAAACAAACTCAGGGTTGCTAGAGTGGTGGGGAGTGGGAGGGATGGGGTGGCTGGGTGATAGACATTGGAGAGGGTATGTGCTATGGTGAGTGCTGTGAATTGTGTAAGACTGTTGAATCACAGACCTGTACCTCTGAAACAAATAATGCATTATATGTTAAAAAAAAAAAAAAAAAAAGAAGGTAGTGGAAGGGAAAAATAAAGGAGGGGAATTGGAGAGGGAGACGAACCATGAGAGACTATGGACTCTGAGAAACAAACAGGGTTATAGAGGGGAGGGGGGTGGGGGGTGGGTTAGCCTGGTGGTGGGTATTAAAGAGGGCATGTACTGAATGGAGCACTGGGTGTTATATGCAAACAATGAATCATGGAACACTACATCAAAAACTAATGATGTAATGTATGGTGATTAACATAACAATAAAAAACTTTAAAAGAAAAAAAAGGAAGTAGTGAATTTGATGATCAAGCTGCTCTCAGAAGAGGGTGAGTTAATTTCTGGTGTGTTTCAGCTTGCATCTTGGCATAATCCGCTGATGAAAAGACCACAAAGTTTTGTGAAAGGTTTTCCTTCTTAGGGAAAGCATTCTATTTTTCTTAGGGTCCAGGAGTCTATTTGAGTTCTGGAAGTGAAAGCTGAGATTTTTTTTCCCTATCTCCACTTCAGCCTCTGGGTTTGCGTATCTTCTCTTTATACATCACCTTGGGGTATGTCATGGGTCAGAGCTGGACTAAATCATTGATTTCTAAAACTCTAGTTTTTAGCTTAAGGATTGAGCCCCTCGGTTCAACAAGCCCCTTTGTTGCTCTCCCCCCACCCCAGAAGAGTTTTAAATTTCTGGGGTGGCAATTGAAGGAAGTTGGGACTGGGAAATAAATTATTGCATAATACTCTTTCACGGGAAACAATTTTCTTGGAAATCTTGAAAGTCCTGGTAGGTTGGTGATAAGGCCAAGTCATTGTATTGCCTGTTTCTCATGTAAGTTTTTCTCTTTATGAGGATTATTAATTTCCCAATGCGCTTTCTTTTTAAAAATGATCTCAGGACTCAGTGATCACAGTTACAAAAATGCAGGGTGCATTCTTATAGAAGTAATTAGATAGGTGGATGGTGAATGGAGAGGTGGATGAATAGATAATATAGTTTAGTGGGAAGGCTAGAATAAAGCTAAATGCAATTTCTTTGTGTTATATATAGCATGCTGCTCCTCTTCATACGTTGATTGCAATTGTGTAGCAATAAAAAATGCAACCTAAGGTTTTCATGTGAGCTTTCATGGGTTTTCTCTTTAGAGCATAAGCTCCTAGAGAACAGATATGATGTCTTGTTCTTCTTTTCTCTGCAAATTCAAGAAATTTGCATTAAGCATCTCCTAAAATGCATAGCCCTATATACAGTACTGAATACTTATTAAATACATGAATAACAACAAATAAAATGAAATGATGTTTGAAAAATCTTGCCTACGTATGACCTTTTCAGCTTTGCAATTTTTTTTTTAAAGATTTTATTTATTTATTTGAGAGAGAGAGAATGAGAGAGAGAGAGCACATGAGAGGGGGGAGGGTCAGAGGCAGAAGCAGACTCCCTGCCGAGCAGGGAGCCCGATGCGGGACTCGATCCCGGGACTCCAGGATCATGACCTGAGCCGAAGGCAGACGCTTAACGACTGAGCCACCCAGGCGCCCCAGCTTTGCAATTTTAATGTAAAGTGTTTTTCTGACCATTGCTGCAAAGCTTGATGTAAACTAGCTACTAGTTAAGATTCAAATGATTGTTTTACATAAAAACATAAAAATAAAAACCATTCCTTTACTCCATGCTTCAATTCCGTGAAAGCCCTTCCTACAAATTTCAAATATAAAGAGTTTAATTTCACATTGCTTTTAAGTTCTCAGTGCTGGCTTTTCTCACTCTTCACTGTTTTCTCATTGGTGTTCATAACATTGTCTCAGGCATTAAAGATGAAGTGTGTTTGTGATGAGAAAAAGTTTTCTTTAAGCCACCTGGAAGGAGTGTCCTCTATTTCTGCTTAACTACAAAGTGAGGGTTGATCTTCTCAGCAGTGAAGTGTTTACCTTGGTGATTTGAGATGCAGACTCTCCTAAGGAATTATTTAGATATTGAGAGCAGGTCTGCCTGCATCTATAAAGCTCAGTGTGGAAACTCAGATGGATTCAGCCAAGCTAATGAAGAGGTGGCATTTTTCTTTCTTTTTTTCCTTTCCTTGTTTTTCTTTTATTGGACGCAGTTAACTTTTGTTGATGGCAATATGAAATGTTGGATTACTTACGTATAATAAATATTTCATATAAATTATGCCATATAATCTTTATAACAACCTTAAAAGGTAGATGATATTATTCCTATCTTATAAATTAGCAAACCAAGACTCAGAGAAGTTATTTTTCTAAGGACATACAGTATGAACACAGATCTGTTTATGGGGTTTATTTGTAGCTACTACCCAGATTTCAAAAAATATTTTTAAGAATGTTTCAGGACACTGAAGTAGATTTTTAAACAGGGGCTACAATTTGTTGGTCCTCCTAAATGAACCTTTAACATTAAATAATTCAAAGTATATTTGACAAGTATCATTGAATTCCCATTACCTAATATGATGTTAGGTTCTAGGATACAACAGTGGGGGGGAAAAAGACGTTGTTTCTGTATTCATAGAAGTTATATAGTTTAGACTGTGAATGCAGAAATTCCATAGTTTATAGCAGGGGTTGGCAAATTATGGCCCACAAGTCAAATCTGGGCCATGACCTGTTTTTGTAAATAAGGTTTTATTGGAACATAGCCACACCCATTTGTTTACCATTGTCTACAGCTGCTGTTGCGCTCTAGCAATAGAATTTAGTGATTGCAATGGGGACCATATGACCTGCAAAGCCAAAACTGCCTGCTGACCTCTGATATAGTTTGCTGGCCTCTCTTCTACACCAATAGCCACACAGGTAGGGATAGACAGCTTTCTGGAGGAAAGGACATCTGAGCCATTATACTGATAGGACTTCTCTAGGAGCAGCAGGGTGGGCTGAAGGGGGCAGCAGAGGGGTAAGACTGTTTTAGGTTTTGAGAATCCCTTGTCGTAAGTCCTGGGGTGAAAAATGGTGGCACTTTAGAGGACTTGAAATATTCAGTGTGAATAGGGGTTTGTAACCAATATCCCAGCTTAGGGATCTTGTGATTTTTAGTACCTTCTAAATATAGGGGTGGGATTCCCTACCACCACTAACCCACAGATGTCCAGGGCAAGCCCCATTTTGGACTTTTAGGAAGCCTGGGCTATTGTCAGGGGAATACCTACAGGTTGGTCATACTGGTATTGATTGAAGACAGGGTGAATCTGGTGCTGGCCATGTGTCTCCATCCTTAGCCAATAACAGCATGAACTGGGCCACGTCTGAGTGCCTGTGATGGGAAGTTCTTGCTCCAGTGAAGTTCCTGTGCATTCCCACGTACCCTTTAAATGTAACTTATCACGTCTTGAGTAGAGCTTGCTGCCCCGCCCTCCCCACCCTTGGGAAAACATCCTTGGGCTTCAATCCCAACCCTTTTACTCTGATCTCATCTACCCAAATCTCTTGATGCTTTCCTTCCAAATTTTTATTGCCATACCTCCCAACCTTAGTTCGTTTTTCTTCTCCATGAGAGTTTAATTGTCCATTAAAAGAAGAATTATTGAGACACAGTATAGTATAGGGATAAATATGAGTTCTGATGCCAGAATCTCCAAGTTCAAATCTAAAAGCTGTGTGATATTGACCGAGTCACTTCACCTCTCTATTTCTCCAGGCTTAACCATTGAGGATCTACCTTACTGAGTTGTTTTGAGACAAAATTGTGCTAATATACTTAGAAACTGGCTCATGGCACGTGCTATATTTGTGTGAATTCTCATATCATTGACTAAAAACCCTGTTCCCTTTTCTTGGAGGGCAGTGGCTCCTAAGTCCTCAAACATTCCTGGAGAGCCAGGGAGACTGTTGGGATACTATTTGGGTCTGGGTGTTTGGGGGTGGGGTGGGGAGTGTGGGGAGTGTGCAGGGCAGGTCTAGACTGCCTCACTCTCTTTGGGACCAAAATTTAAGGGTGTTTCAAAATATACAGTAATCATGAGAAATAATAGTTTAATGTAATATTTAAAGAAATAAAAATTTACACAAAAAATTCTATGATCAACAAAATATCCAGATTTTAAATCAAGAAGTGCTAGTTCAAACCATTTTGCAGCCTAGGGCAAAAGGATATAATGCAATAATGCAAGTGGAAGAAGTGTCCTGCCTCTCCACCAATGTAGCATGAAAGGAAAGGAAAGCAGCACAGCTAGGTGTCCAGAGAACAGCATGTTGGATATCCATGACTTGACTGTGCCTGGAATGAAGATCTGGAAGCGGCGAGTAGACCGAGAAAAAGCCAAGAGGAGAATGCTATTTGATCAGGCTTGTTGAAGATTATAAGCTCTATCCCCAATACAAAAGGAATCTTTGAAGGGCAGGATCTGATCCTTGTGGTGTATAAATCAGAGATGTTCAAAGTTTCAGATTCGAAACCAAATGGGTCAAAAACATTTTAGTCCATAGGCATCCAAAAGGAGTCATCAGCTTTAACTAAAAGAAGCAGATGGCTAACAGACACATCATGCTCAACATCACTCCCCATCAGGGAAATGCAAATCAAACCCACAGTGAGATACCACCTCACACCTGTCGGAATGGCTAGAAAATGATGCAGCGACTATGGAAAACCAGTATGGAGGTTCCTCAAAAAATTAAAAATAGAAGTACTATATGATCCAGTATTTCCACTTCTGGATATTTACCCGAAGAAAATAAATACATTAATTTGAAGAGATACATATACCTCCATGTTCATTGCAACATTATTTACAATAACCAAGATATGGAAGCAACCTAAGTGCCCCTCAATAGATGACAAAGAAGAGGTGAAGAGGTGAGATCTCTCTCTCTCTCTTTCTCTCTCTCTCTCTCTCTCTCTATATATATATATATAATATATTAGCCATAAGAAAGAATGGTATCTTGTCATTTATGGCAACATGGATGGACCTAGAGGGTATTATGTAGCTGAAATAAGTCAGAGAAAGGCAAATACCATATTATCTCAATTATACAAGGGCTGTAAATAACAGAACAAATGAAAAAACAAAACAAAAACAGACTCATAGATAAAGAGAACAATACTGTGGTTGCCAAAGGGGAGAGGAGTTGGGGATGGGCAAAATAGGGGAAGGGGATTGAAAGGCTCAGATTTTCAGTAATAAAATAAGATAGGGGACGCAATGTACAGCATAGGGAATATAGTTAATAATATGGTAACAACTTTGTGTGGTAACGGATGGTAGCTAGATTTATCATGGTGATTACTTCATAATTTATATAAATGCGGAACCACTGTGTTGTACACCTGAAACTTACATATTGTATGGCAACTACACTTCAGTAGAAAATAAATTCCAAACAATTGTCTTACAAATAAACTTTTTGTGATTTTTTTTTTTTAAAGATTTTATTTATTTATTCATGAGAGACAGAGAGAAACAGAGGGAGAAGTAGGCTCCCAAGGAGCGGGAAGCCCGATGCGGGACTCGATCCCAGGACCCTGGGATCATGACCTGAGCCGAAGGCAGACGCTTAACCATCTGAGCCACCCAGGTGCCCTGTGATTTTTTTTATACACCTGAAATTTACATATTGTGTGGCAACTACACTTCAATGGAAAATAAATTCCAAACAATTGTCTTACAAATAAACTCTTTGTGATTTTTTTTTAAGAAGAGGTTAATCTATATTTATTTTCTTGTGAAGGTGTTCTGAGATCAGACACATATAAATGTAATTCTGTTCACCATTAACTGGAAAAAAATGAAAGTTGATTCAACCAAGCTTTATTTTTGACACTCCTCTACTTTGATAACTGCCAATTTTATGAGCACCCTTACTTAAATGCTTGTGAACAAAATTGAAAAAGGCTATTAAAAGTATTTCTAGATGATGCTAAGTCAGTCTACATTTTCAGGATGATATTTTTTGGCAAGAAGGGATCCATGATATGTGGTTGCTTTTTTGAAATTACCTCATGATAATTCCTTAAATTTTTCACTTAAGATGAAAGGTTAATAGTTATCCTGCTCAGTTCCTGCAAAGTGAAAATGAGATTGGAAAGTTAAAATATAATTAATTTACTCTTCTATTATCCCTTCCACTGGAGGAATATTCATGTGTTCTGAACAGATAAGTTTTAAAAGAGGCACTAAATTGCAAGTGTTCACACTTGGATTCAGTTTAAAAGTTAAAAGCTTTCAGGCCAAATAAATCAGACAAGCATGCATGATGAGGCTCCATTTCAATATTAATGAGCATGGGTGGCACCTTTTACATTGTTTTGTTTGTAGTTTCAGTATTTGAGTCAGAGATCTTGGAAGATGCCATGGGATTATATTGCTATTTAGTTTGCAAATGAATTATTGCAATTTGTAGCTGTCCAAATTTCAACTTTGGCCTTTCAAAATGAGGAGAGTCCCAGGTCCGTTCTGGAGACTTGACTCAGAAGAGTGACTCAGAAACTTTCTTGATGGATCACTGATGGTTCTCTGGTTGCAAGCAACAGAAATGTTAGGCAAGAATATGGGTAAGTCCCTGGGATGCAAAAGAAAGACAAAAAATAAAGAGTAAAGTTGTGTAGAAAGACACAATCAAGTTAGTGATCACAGTGGTACTGGAAGACAGCCCTGGCAGGATCCACGAGATAAAAAGGTGAGCTGTATTTAGTGTCCCTGTGCTTTCTAATTCATTTAAAGATTATATAGGTGACATTTATAGATGAAATTATAGTAGATTTCTACTTGAAGACTTCATAAATTCCCAATAATTTTCCTACTGTCTTTTCTATACCAGATTTTTCTACAGTGTAAAAATTGTTGCATTCAAAACATGGAAGGAATTAAAGAAAAATGATTGGTTTATTTACCAATTCATTTATTCAGTCAACAATAATAATTGATGACTTACTGTATGCCTAGTACCCTTCCTGAGAATATTGCATGGATCAGGTAGAGGTGGGCAAATGGGAGAATGCAGATGATAAGCAATAAACAGAAGACTATGTGCACTATAAAAAAAAAACCCAAAACCCCCAAAACAACAACAGAAAAACAAAACCAAAACAGGACATAATGGTCCAAAAAGTAAGGGAGGTAGAGAAATAGCACTAATTTAGGGAAGTCCAAGGAGGCATTGTTGAGGGATTGCCATTTGAGTTGCATCCTAAATGATATGAAGGAACAAACTAGTCAAGTCAGGCAAAGATCTGGGGCAAGAACATTCCAAGCAAAGGAAACCACAAATACCAAGGCTGTGAAGCATGAATAAAGCTGGAGAGTTTGAGTAGGGAGATCATAGAGGCTAGGGTGCAGTGAGAAGTGATAGGGAGATGAAGGTTGAAAAGGAGGTGGTCGTCAGGTGGGGACCGCTTCCTGAAGAGCTAGAGAGCAGCCAGCATCCTTGGAGATCTGCTCCTCTCAGCTGGTCCTCTGACCCACCAAGAACCCTCATACCTTAAGCCAAAAGTAAGCTCCAAATCAAGACTGACCAAGTGGCTCACAGAGGAATTGAGGACAATTTAGGGAATCCTCCCAAGGATACCCTTTCAGCTCACAAATAACTCTGTTTTGTCATTAAATTTAAAACCATGAGAGCTTTAATTTGAAGTCTGGGGATTATTTCATCTGTTTTGTTTGGAAAGGTAGTATTTTATAATAACTTGAATGTTTTAAATTTTCTGTGGCTTTATCTTCTCAAATATCCTTGAATTTCTGTGATTTTCATTATAAATTGTAACTAATATCAGTGGGAAATGAATTTAGAAGCCTTAATTTTTCAAGTTCTAATTAAAATTGTACACCTTAAGTAATTCACTATGAGGCTGTAGCTATTGTTGAAAACTTGTACATCCTGTAGCATTGTTTGTACATATATATCAATTGAATATATTTGCTGTGGATAGGATATCATGACATATTTTCTTTATCTTTCTTAAATACCATTTCATATACAAAAATCCTCAGTTGGAATAGTGTGATAGGTTAAAACCTGTTGAGTATTTGTGTCACTTAAGATGAGTTTTGTCCATGAGGAGGAGACCCAGAATAATAGCACATTAAACAAAATACAAGTTTTTGTCTCTCATGTAAAAGTCAAGAAGTAGTCAGTTAAAGGCTGGTGTCATACTTCTGCTTCTTGAATCCTCAGGGACCTACGTCCAGATCTTCATCATTTTTATGGGGAGGCCTTTGTCTTGATGGTACAAAACTGTGGCTAGAGCTCCATCCATTGCATCTACATTTCACACAGCAGAAAAAAAGAGCAGAAAAGAGAAGGGACAAAGGATACGTATCAGCTATCATTTAGAGAAAATTCCCTGAAGTTTGTGTAGGATACTTGCTCTGACATCCCATTTATCCATAACTTGCTCATCATGTGGTCAAAGCTATCGGCAAAGGAAACATAAAGAGGTGTTTTTTTACTATGGGTTGTCATATGTCCAGCTAAAAATTTAGAGGTTTCTCTAATATGGAAAAAGGAGAATGAGTATTGGTGAGGGGCAACTAGGACTCTGGAACAAAAGTACTATACGCAAAGTTTCCAGTTCCTTTAGAATTGTGCCAGTCCAACCATACTAAGGAAACCTGGATAAAGCTTTAAATATTTCCTTCATTACATATTGTTTTTCAATAAATTAAGTAAAGGGGCACCGGGATGGCTCAGCCAGTTGAGCGTCCAACTCTTGATTTCAGGTCAGGTCATAATGTCAGGGTCGTGAGATCAAGCCCTATGTCAGGCTCCATGCTAAGTGTTGAGCCCGCTTGATAGTCTTTCTCTCCCTCCCCCTGTGCCCCTCCCCTGCTCACATGCCCTCTGTCTCTCAAAAAAACAAACAAACAAAAAACAAAAACAAACAAAAAAATCAAAAAATAACAAGTAAGGAAGTAAAGAACAGTCCATGGAAAACTCAGGATATTTTTTCCTGGAAGAATAAAAGAAAGAGTAAGAGATTTAAATAATTAGAAGACATGGAAAGAGTTTTGCAATCATGTTGTCATTTTTAGGGGTGGCTCTAACTTTATTAGCCATTTGATAAGTCACTATTCTGCTCTATTTGATTTGAAATAGAATAAATTTCTGTCTCCGCTAAATAGCTGTGATCTTACACAAATTACTTAAATTGGGAATAGTAGTGATAGAAATTGTGGCAGCAGTAAAATTAGTACTAATAATATTGTATATTTAATAAAAATATCTTCCTTAGTGGTTACTTTGAAAACTAAATGAATTAATGTATGTCAGGGCATGGTTTTGCAGTTTGAATTAAACATGGTCAATTAATACCTGGTTAAATTTTTTTTAAGATATATTTATTTTAGAGAGAGAGTGCATACAAGAGTGGGGGGAGGGGCAGAGGGAGAAGGAGAGAGAGAATCCTCAAGCAGAGTCCCCTCTGAGTGCAGAGGCCAATGTGGGGCTCAATCCCAGGACCCTGAGATCATGACCTGAGCTGAAATCATGAGTTGGACACTTAACTGACTGAGCCACTCAAACGCCCCCTACATGGGCAAATGTTCTAAAGATCCAAGATGCATCCTGCTCAGGAGTCTTTTGCCCAGAGACCTCTCCTGAATACCATCCATGGATGGCTCAGCAGAAGCATGTAAATGTCTGTTGCAGATCTGATAGCAGAGTCTCTTCAACTTCTCCATCTAGATTTTATTCTGCAGTACATAGCTCTCTATTTCCTTCATTGCAAACATAAATTGAACAAATATTTCTTGAGCTATGAGCAAGGTATGCTCTGTGCTCAGGCACTCTGTAGCTGATACAGCAACAAATTCACTGCTCTCAAGGTGCTTATGGTCTAAGATGGAAAAGCAAATAGATACTCATCATGACAGTGCTCAACGTGACAGGTCTATTCAAGAAAGATGATGGTAACAGTGATGTAAAATTTCCGAAAGCCAGGTGAGGAAATAAAGTGAGTAAATAAATTTCAGTGAATAAATACTTTATCTTTCAGATAGATTGCCAATATATTAAATAATATTATAATGTGTGTGTGTGTGTGTGTGTGCACGCTTTTGCTGATCTCTGAGTATTTCTATTTTTCTCTGGTGACAACCCCGATCTCCTAAAGGGAAAATATGTGAGGGGAAGCTAAGAAGGGAAATAGACTGATTTATAGGACAATTAAAATGTGAATCAGTGAATCGCCTATAAAAGGCAGAAATATTTAGAAAACTGTAGCCATGTAGTTGTTTTTTCTCCTGAGCTGTAAGATCACTATAGATTACCTTATTTCTGTTTTATAATGCATAATACAGTAGAGTGGCTTTAAATTATTGCTATATTAATTATCCATGGATGGTGGTATTTTGCATATAAATAAAAGTGGTTTTTGCTATTAATGTATGACATAAAATCTTAGTTTCTGGCGTCAGTGCAAAAAGGAAACATTAAAATGAGACTGAGTTAAAATGAATAGATCAGTGGAGTTTGGAAAAGTGGGCATTTGGAGCTTAATAAATTGTTAAACAAGTGGACACTTACGATTGGAACTTTTAAGAGAGAAGTATGAATAGTGTATTATCATTAGGAACAGAGCAGGGGTTGGCAAATTACTGTCTGGGGGCCACAAAGGGCCCGCTGACAGTTTTTATAAATAAAGTTTTAATGGCACACAGCCAAGCCTCTTCATTTACATATTACCTATGGTTGCTTTTGAACTACAGTGGCAGAGTTGACTTGTTGCACCAGTGATTGTCTTACACGCAAAGCCAAAATGTTTCCCTTTTGCCTCTTTGCGGAGCAAGTTTGCTGATCCCTGCCATTGTCTCACAAGCTTGCTCCACCCCAAGGGTCTTGATTCCTTCTGTTCTCTCTATGTGTCTGTTAACAACCTTCTCCCTGGTGTTCCCTCAGCTTACTGGCTCTTACTGTCATTCAGTTCTTAGTGTAAGGGTCACCTCCTTAGGGCTCCTCAGGGAAAGGCTCCAGCTAATCTCAATTAGCTTCTGAGTTTCCTGTATCCCTACTACCCTTCCATTTCCTTACTTTATTGCCCTGTATGTATGTAACTCAGCACGTTTCATATCTGACATTACATTTTTTGTTTGTTTTCCCCCCACTAAGATATAGCGTCTGTAAGAGTGGAGATCTTCTCTCTCTACTTTGTCACTGAGGTCTGGAGAGCCTTACTTGTAATCCCTGTTGGCTGTTGACAGAAAGGGCTTGAATGGGAGCCCAGTCACTGTGGCAGCCAGCTTGGATGTGCTTCCAAGGGCAACAGCGTTGGTGGTCTGACCAGAGTTAATGTTGCCTTGGGGGGTGCAGGGGGTTAGAGGGGAATGTAAGTGTTTGTGCCGATGGTGGTGAAGGCACAAGACTGAATTGCCTCTTAGGAAGTAGATTTCTAAGTTACTCTCCTGAGATACTTGCTTTGAAGTTTTCTGGATAACAAGAGATTTGTAGAGAATCCCACAGACTTAGACATGAATCTTCCCTTTGTCACTTCAGGAGTTACCTTACCTCTCTCACACCTTTCTGGAGGTATGTTTGTAAGGGAATCTGAGCTTGTGTAATAAACTGAATGAAGATGTGGCTTCCTCCTATTGTCTCACACTAACAAACTTGGAAAGTGTGGCTTTGTGCAACTCACTTCATCTTGCTGATTAACTGATCTGAAATTGTATCCATTTGCCTAATTTTATTGCCTTCCGAGGTATTTTTTTCCAGACAATAGACACTATTAAATATTTAATTCAGCGACGAGAGTTCTGTTTATGGAATATTTATTAGATGCTTTTACTGAAGGTTTTTTATCTTCAGTTTTGCAACTGATAAGTCTTATGACAAAGAGCTTCAAATTCGCTGTACTTTATGTCATCATTCTTTTGAGAGAGGAAGCAAAACGTGACAGAGTGTTCATAAACTCAACTGTGTAATTGTGTAATTAGATGTGACCTAAGACGCTCTACTATTTTCTTCTTCTCACCTTACATACTAATAACCTGACCTTCCTAACTGTCCTTGAAAAAAGTTGCTTTGTTTTCCTCATCATATGTCTAAGGGAAAATAATGCAGCTTATGCATCCTATTAATTGAAGATACTTGTAATATCTTGATGGATCATTTTGTTTATTTGTGCATTAAACAATATTTATTGAGCCTTTTCTATGGACTAGGCTAGGCTGGCCCTGGGGACAAAGTTGTAGGCTCAATCAGTCATGAGGAATATAGCTCAATCTATTATGAACCTTCCCTTTAGAACTCATTTTCCAATATAAGACAAGCAAAGTCAAATGGAGATGTAAAAGCTATATATATAGAAAATTACAAGAAAAATGATGTAACATTTTGACATGAAAATTCCCACCTGAAACTCACTGACATCCTAATCCCCTCTTGAATTATTTGAACAAAAATGCCTACTATGTTTAGATAAAATGTGTAAAGATGTAATAATATGACCTGACTTTTCATGAGCACTTATTGTATGCTAGGTGCTTTGTGAACATTATTTCTGTATCTTCAACATTGTTTCCATTTTCCAGATGGGCAAACAGAGTCGTGAACATGTAGCTACTATTTGACTGGGTCTGGGTCAAAAGTCTTACTATGGAGCTCTAATACTCCTTACTCCCCCCCCCCCCCACTGCCTCTGAAATCTTTGAAGACAATGCAGTTTGCTTTTCACTATCTTAAGAAATATCCAAGAATCAAAACATGTTTTGATTTCTCCTCACACTGGTTGTTTCCTGGTACGAAGATGCATGTGGATATAAATAGAGGGAAACATCTAAACTAGTGGTTCTCCAAACCAAGAACATCAGTGTTCCACTGACCACATTGGAACCACTGGAATGATTCTTGGGGTGGGAACCAAAACAGTTACAGCCTACATTCAAGCTGACAAACACACTCATGCACATGTGTGTACCTCACATCCTGGATTCACCCAGGATACTTTATTTTGGTGATTCTAGAGTGAAACATAGGAATATGTATTTTTAGTAAGATCAACAAGTCCTTCTGATGTACTTTTAGATCTAAATACTTAATCGGTTTGGGCGCCTGGGTGGCTCAGTCATTAAGCGTCTGCCTTCGGCTCAGGTCATGATCCCAGGGTCCTGGGATCGAGCCCCACATCGGGCTCCCTGCTTGGCGGGAAGCCTGCTTCTCCCTTTCCCGCTCCCCCTGCTGTGTTCCCTCTCTCGCTGTGTCTCTCTCTGTCAAATAAATAAATAAAATTAAAAAATAAATAAATAAAATAAAATAAAGATAAATAAATAAATACTTAATCGGTTTTATCCAACTCTATGCAGGTGGGTTTTTGCCCTCCCACTTTATTATTATGGATTTAGCTTTTCCATCCATCACTGAGTTTCTTTCTTCAATCCCAGGGAGTGAGATGACTCCAAAAGCCTTCTGTTTTGTGTGGTCAGATTACTTCCTTTTAAATTTATTTTCAAAAAAAAAAAAAAGAAAAGACAAAAGAAAAAAGAAAAATTTATTTTCCAGTCCTGCTTCACATGGGTTAGAGATACTGCCTCTACTAATTACAGCAGGAATTCCGCTGTTTTGAAATTTTACCCGTGAGTCAGATGTAAAAGTCAATACTTAAACATATTCACCTGGAATTCCTACAATTATATGCTGAAGTGAACCAGAATTGAATAGTCCGTCTACTTTTGTAAAAACACTAGTCTATTTTTTATGAGTTACTTTTGGAAAATTGAATTAGAACTTTTGCAGTTAATGACATGGTATGATGAGAGGCTGCTACTAGTCTCCTGCCATACATTAATCTGTTTCTGAACCTCATATAAACTGAATTATCACTCTATACTTTTATTCACTCATCACTGGCTTTATTTACTCATCACTTTGTGAGAATCATTCACCTTGTTGCATGGATCAGGGTTTTGCCTTATTTCTGTGTGGTGTCCTATTGTAAGAATATACCACAATTTGTCCATTCTACTATTTATGGTTGTTTGGGCTCCTAGTTTTATGCTATTAGGATACAGCTGTTAGGAATATTCTTGTACATATATTTTGGTAGACACAGGTATTAATTTCCCCTTGGGTTTATACCTAGAAATGGAATAGACGTTATGTTTTGCTATAATAGATATAGCCAAGCAGTCATCAAAAATGGTATGGAATGCATTCCATGTGGAGTAAAGAATATACTCCCACCAGTAATGCTTAAGAGTTCTAGTTGTTTTACATTATTGCCAGCACTTGGTATTATCAGTCTTTTTACATTCTAGTAATTTTGGTGAACATGTAGTTGTTTCTCATTATTATTTTTTTTTTTTAAAGATTTTATTTACTTATTTGACAGAGAGAGACACAGCGAGAGAGGGAACACAAGCAGGGGGAGGGGGAGAGGGAGAAGCAGGCTTCCCGCCGAGCAGAGAGCCCGATGTGGGGCTCGATCCCAGGACCCCAGGACCATGACCCGAGCCGAAGGCAGACGCTTAACCATCTGAGCCACCCAGGTGCCCCCTCATTATGGTTTTAATATTCATTTTCCTGACGTGGTCTCATCTTTGTAATGGCTGGGTGATACTACAAGAAAGAATGCTCCATATTTTATTGAACCAATCATCTACTGATGGGCCATGAGGCTGTTTTAATATGTTCCTCTTAACAAACCATATTTTCTCTATATATGTACTATGATAAAGCCCAGAACTTGAAACGCTGGTTCAAAAGTCACATTTATGTTTAAACTTTAATAGCTATAGCTCCTCAAAGAAGCTGTCCCCATTTTATACATCTGTCATCAATGTATGAAAATCCCCTTTCTCATGCCCTGGACACTTATACCTAATATATTATCAAGACTTAAAAATTTTATGTCAGTCTTATCAATGTAATGTGAGAGCTTATGAAAGTTTCATTTTGATCCATTTTACTGAGTGAGGAGATAGAATTACTTTTCATGTTTAGAAGCTGTTTGAACCTCATTGCCTACGAGTGCCTGATCATATCCTTTGCCTAATTTTTCTATCCAATTGTGGGTGTCTTTGTTATTGTTTATAGAAACTCCAAATATATTGAAAATATATACTTTGTTAAATAAGTGGCAAACATCCTTTTCCTTATAAAGAATATTTTAAAGAAAAAAACCCTAAAAATTAAATTAAAAAAGAATCTTCTAGGGGCGCCTGGGTGTTGGTTGGTTGGTTGGTTAACAGTTGGTTAAGCGACTGCCTTCGGCTCAGGTCATGATCCTGGAGTCCTGGGATCGAGTCCCACGTCGGGCTCCCTGCTCAGCAGGGAGTCTGCTTCTCCCTCTGACCCTCTGACCCTCTTCCCTCTCGTGCTATCTCTCATTCTCTCTCACTCGAATAAATAAATAAAATCTTAAAAAAAAAAAGAATCTTCTACCTCAACTTTATAAAACATAATACGTTGCTTATTTATATGTTACAATGGCAGTAGCCCATTTCATAGTTTATATAGTGTTTGTTTACCTGACTTTTCGTTTAATTGATGTCTGTATTCTCTTTGTTGAATAGATTAGGAAACAGATTTTTAACCAAGATTGCATGCCAGCATGAGGGAGAACCTATGTAATATATTTAATTTCAAATGTATTATAATTTCTCACAGATTTGGTCTCATTCTTAGCTTTGGCCACCTGCTCAACCTTCAAAGCCTCATCACCTTTTTTGCTAACTCCATTAGTCTCCCTTCATACAAACTCTTCCATACAGTAGGAAAGGAGGACTGGACTGAGATATAGAAGAAAACATGAATCAGTCAGATCTCTTATGATTTTTTATTAGAGAGTAATTAGAAGGCCGTACATATTAAAAAGTTGGGATTGGGGTGGCTGTCTTTGAGGCATCAGACTCTTGGTCTCTGCTCAGATCATGATCTCAGTGTTGTGAGATCGAGCCCCATGTGGGGCTCCATGCTCAGTACAGAGTCTGCTTGTTCCTCTTGCTCTGCTCCTCTCTCTATCTCATAAATAAATAAAATCTTAAAAAAGAAAAGTTGGGATCAACTAAATATGAAAGAACGGGGAATTAAATGAGTAGGGAGGGGTGTGTATGTGTGATGGAGTACCATTCACACATTTGAAATGTTGTAGAAATATATTAATTCAAGTTAGAAAGTATTGATGATACACTGTTCTGAGGCAATTATGTAATAGTACCATGGATGGTATGATTGAATTACACAAAAGTATTAGGATATAATAACACCAACTTCTTCCTATTTGCTGGGCATTATTCTAAAATTTATTCATGGTAACTTGCTTAATCTGCACAATAATGCTGAGATAGGTACTTTCTGCACAGAGGAACGTAAGTTGCCCAGGGTCACCGTTTGTGAGCTCTGACCCTGGGATGCAGAGACAAATTATTAAAAATGGAAGGGAGAATGGAAGGAAGGGAGAATAGAAGGAAGGAAAAGAAGGAAGGTAGGAGCAGAGAAAGAAATGACAGTAGTTATCTCTGAGGGTTGAAATTGAGGGTGAATTTTATTTTTTTCCTTTTGCTTCTCTACATTTTCTTTTTATTATGATTATTTTTTTTTTACAATGCACATGACTTAGAATAAAGTAAAAACTATAATATGCCTGGGAAAGACTTGAAGGGGAAAAATTGTTTTCCTATGAGTTTTTATTAGCCCAGTCCCCAAAAGTTACTGATGTGTTAAGGATTCAGATACCCAATTGAAATTGGCAAAACTCTGGTAACCCTTGAGGGGACATAATATACAAAGGCTGAAAGTTTTATGGTTCTTCAATGGTCCCACAATATTATTACCTTGAACAGAAGATTCCTGCCCATGGCCATACACAGGCCCTGAGGCCCTGAGGTTAAATTGGAAAAAATCCTGTCTCCTGATGCCCATGCTTTATTTGCTCTAGTGATCCATGCTTTGTATTAGTCTCTTCATTTCATTGTGGAAATAACGCTCAAAGAAAGTGTCCAAGAGTGAGGACAATTGTCCCTACTACTAGTTCGAAGATGCTGTTTGTGATAGGAAGTTGGGCATGGCCATCTTGGGACAGGGAAAATGGGAGAGAGTTCTAACTGATGTTAAAAATGGAGAGGTGGGTTATTTTCCTAGGTCCTTCCATCAGATAATCACCAGGTGGACTCCTTTACTGTGTTTTATCAGTTCCCAGGGCTTCAGAAATGTTTATCATCAAAGGTGAATGTATGATATATTCCAAAGGGAAACGGGGATGTCTTTTTGGGTTATAAGTTGGCATTTGAATGCCAGTGGTTATATCTCCATGCTTTAGCATAGCTGTCTCAACTGACCAGCCATTTGGGAGTTTTTGAATTTTCATGAAAGAATTTTAAGAAAAAAGATTTGAAAATGCATCCTATTAATTTTAATTGAGAACAAACAAGTTGAATTTTCTCCACTGTGGTTTTTAGTAAATAAGAAATCATCAAGCTCGTATAGTCCCATTCACCCAAGACAGATAAGTCTATATTTTATTAAAGGAAAACTGAGCTTGCATTTAGAGCTAATTAGTAATGAGACAAATACCCTGAAGTTTCTTAGGAAGTGCACATGAGGAAATAAGGTATCTGAAGGCAATTACAGAGTTGGGCTTCAAAATTACTTTGACGAAAAAGAACATTTGTCATTTTTGTTTAAAATCTTGATTTATCACACTCTGAGCAGAACTTGAGATGTTGTGTTTTATTTTACCTAACAGAATGCCTTGCCTGCAGGCAAACAGAATGTTGGATTAAAACTTTTAATACTCTGGGGCAAAATCTGCTGCTTTTAATAAGAGACAAAGGCTCATTTGGATCTTTTCGTCATTATACAAACAAACTCTGCTTCCGTTTATCATGTTCATTGCTTTAATTCTGGGTGCACAGCACTGGGGAGGGAGATGGTTGCCAGGGCACACGTGGCCCGCAATGAGTGATAAATCTGAGGATCTGTCAACAGAGGCACTAGCTCTCACAGGTAATTGTCTAATTCCATCTTCTTTCATCTGTAGCCAAGAAGATTCCAAATGGATATTGTTGACAAATGCATCCCTTTATGCAAATGGCTTCCAAGAGAAATGAAGTGGAACTCGGCACAAAACGGTAGTGTCAGGGAGGTCAGATGTCCTAAAAAAAGTAATTCTGGGCACTCTGCTAAGCACTTCATATGGATAAATACCTTTAGTCCTCATCGTAACCTTTTGATTTAGATATGACTACTCTTCTCTTGGACCTATAAGGAAGACGTAGATCCTGAGAGGTCAAATAAATGGTTCGTCCAAGGTAGCAGAGATGGGCTTTTATCTCGAGAACCCGACTGTAGAAACCAGGCTGTCAAACAGTAAGCTCTGCTGCTTTCTAATTACAGCAGATCCCAACACATGGCCCTTTACCTTCTGGTATGAGGAGCAGAGTGGGAGCCATCTTAAATGGGAATGCCATCCACATTGGTGTAGGCAGGAAGCAGGTTGTTCCAGATGGGAGGGAAGCTGGCGATGCTAACGCCACAGAGATGTGATAGTCCTATTTGTAAAAGAAAAATATTGTCCATGCCTATTTTATTCATAGCCTAAGTTTCATCTCAAAGATCACCATTTTCCCCAGGCATTCTCTCATTTATCAGAACGAGATAGCCTTACGGTTAAGACTGGGAACTGTAGCCGACTCACTGGGATATATATCATCTTGCCTCTGCTCTTCATCTAGATAGCTATGTAAACCTGTGCAAACAGTGGAAGCTCTTAGGGCTGATTTCTCCACCTCTGAAATGGGCATAATTACTACCACTTTATAGGTTTACTGTAAAGATTTTAAGGAGATAATATTTGTAAAGAATTCTGCAAAAGGCTCTACAGTCTTGGAAGAGTAATAGTTCAACCTTCATCATTAGAATCATCCTGTTCTCACTGTGTCAGTAGGTGTGGTCCATGGATGCTGTATGTTTCTACATACATGTGACTTTCACCATGATTGGGATTTGAGTTTGAGAAACAGGGATGATTGTGATTGCTAAGCTGCATATATTCATACAAAGTAAAGTAGAGAGTTTGAAGCATTTAAAAAAATAATTTAGCCCCTGAATAATTTGAGTCAGTATTTTCAATATTTGGAAACTTTGAGGGCAAATAGTTTTGCTTTATGTGATAAATGTTTAGTGAGCCCCTACCATGAGCTAGGCATTGTGTCCACTGTGGCCAAGGCAAAGATAATCTCTGTTCTCAATGAGTTTATATTCATGGAGCAAAAACAACCACACCAATTCATGCATCTAGTCATTCACCCATCCATCCACCCATCCATCCATCAGTGAACTAATAAATTATATGAAATAACATATACATGGCAATGAAAATATTTGGCATTTGGGAAGACTCAAAAATGAAGATTATATCTGAATAAGATTTAAACATAAATGGAAGTTACTGAGGGGTTTCAACTGGGAGAAGAGTAGTATTTATATGTTCCGTTACTTATTTAGCAAATGTTAGTTAGCAACCTACTTTGCACCAGGCCTGGTGCTGGGTGCTCAGGCTATAATGGTGAACAAAATCCAGAGATACTGCATGATCTCATGGCACTCCTAGCTGATTTGAAAAATACATCAGATTTGCATTGTAGATGGTTTTATGGTGACAGTGTAGATAACATTGTGGAGTAGCATAACCATGGGATGTCGGGAGGAAGGAGATAATTGCAATAGGCCACGTGCTATTTTACGAGGAACTGAAGTAAGGTAGGGAGAAATACTGATCTGAATTATCTACAAAAGTACATCCGATTATGGCTTCATATTTTCCTGTTAATCTATATGCTGCCCACACAGTACTCATTTAATGAGAAGAGGTGAAATATATGAGAGTGTTTTCTTATCTACCTGAATATTCAAATTTGTGGTTATTTCCAAGTGGTGTTGCTCAGAAGGATAGAAATGGAAATAGAACCAACTCCAATAATGTAGAGTGGCTGGATCTTAAAAAATGAAACAGTGAATAATTGTCATGAAAATGACAGCCTGGAATGCACACAAAGGGAACAAATTCTAATTTCGGATTGTGCAGTTAGGCAACAGAGCTAAGCAGAAATGAAAGGCTTTGTAAAAATCTCATGTAATAGCCTAATTTTGCACGTAAAACATCCACCTACTCTAAGAAGAGATAAAAGTGCTTAACCTTCGCAAATCCGTATCTAAGAACTTTTCTGCGAGGTTCTGATAAGATGAAGGAAGTCGACTATTGGGCCACTGGAAATTAGCCTGCTTGTCTGTGATGCTCAGTACTTTAAAAACACACATTGAATTTAGCAAAGAACTACTGAGAATCTAGCACAGGGAAGGTGCCTTCGGTAATTTAAAGGTGAATAAGACTTGGTTTGTTTTCCAGAAGCTCTCAGAATCTACTGAGATTCAAATCACAAAGGTGGAATGCCGCAGTGGGAAAGAGTATGACCTTTGAAGTGAGACACCCCTGGGTTCAAACACCAGTCTTTCACTTGACCTCAGTGTCCATAAGGGCATTACCAGCTTCCCTAATAATTCTCAGATTTGCCATGTCTTTAGTGAGAAGGATATTAGCACTGTATTGGTTTTGTATGCCGCATAACAAATAACCACAAACTCAGTGGCTTAAAACAACACACATTTATTAACTCATAGTGTCAGTGGGTCAGAACTCTGGGCATGGCTTAGCTGGGTCCTCTGCTCAGCTGCTGAAAGGCTAGAATGCAGGCATCAGCTAGGCTGTGCTTCTTTCTGGAGCTCAGGGTCCTCTTCCAAGGTCACATGGTTGTTGGCAGAATGAGTTCCTTGCAGTGGTAGGACTGAGGTCCTGATTTCTGGATAGCGGTCAGCTGAGGCCTGTGACCAGCTCCTGGGCCATATGGCAGCTTTGAGTTTCGAAGTCAGATGGAGAAGCTCTCTGACCACTAGACCCTTTTTTAAAGGAATTGCTTGATAATCTCCCTTTTTGATTCATTTAAAGTCAGCTGGTTAGGCATTTTAATCACATCTGCAAGACCACTTCTCCTTTGCCATATTCTGTTGGTTAGAAGGAAGTTACAGGTCTAGCCCACGTTTGCGGGGGAGGGGATTATCATAGGACCAGGAATAACAGCGTGTCTGAGAATTCTACCTACTGCAAGTACTTGCTTCATTGATGTTTTCTTTAGAATTAAATGAGGCAATGAGTGTATTACTTAGGATTTGGACAGGCAGCATGTTGCCAATATATCAGTGGCTTAAACAAGGAATTGTTGTGGTCACCTGCGGAGGCTGATGAACCCCCACCAAGTTGGTTCAGATCGCAAGGTTGATGATGCCACACACAAGCACTGAAAGAACAAAGGAGGGCTTATTACCTATGTAATTGAGCCCTGGAGAGAGGAAGGAAGCCCCCTCAAGCAGGTTTGGAATGTTCTGAGAGAACATGGGGAAAAGAACAGCCTCCACTTTTACCATGGTTAGGGGGTGGGACCAGAGTGATGACTCCCATGCTCGCATGATTTGAATCTCTAGCCAGAGCCAATGGTGGGAGCACCCAGATGTCTCAGCTTGTCTCGATGTGTGAGGGGGAGGGCGAGGTGAGCCTTTGAAGCTGTGAGCAGTCAAACATCAAAAAAAAAAAAAATGGAATCAACTGATAGAACATTGTATGTCAGCTATACTTCAATAATTTAAAAAAATGAAGGAAAAGAAGTACAACAGCAAATGGAATCAGACTCATCACTACACCCATGGAAAGGCTGCCGGAGGTTGACAGTGGAGACCTGGTGTGGCAGCTCTGCTTGAGGAGATGGGATGCTGTTTCCTTCTGTCTTTCTGTTGGTCCACCCTCAGTGATGCCCTTTCTTCGTCAGGGTCAGGATCCCCATGTGATTCATGATGGCACCCACATCTTTAGCCTTTTGTTCATGTCACAGGCAGCGGGAAGGAGAAAAGAGAAAAGGTTGAGAAAGTGGCTTTCCCCAGTTGCCTGCCCCTCATGCAAAATACTTCCTGAAAGTTCCTGCAGAGAACTTCTGCTTGTACCTCTTGGCATGGCCATGGTTATTAGAGTGGGTGAGAGCCACAGGGGAGAATGGGAAGTAGGGTGTTGGCTAAGCCCAAGGCCAGCCCTTGTGATGAAGGAGTTTGGTGAGGAGAGGAGGACCTCTCTTCTTTAAATGTCACTTACTTAGCCCAGTGACCAGCTTTTTCTAGAATTGTCATGTATTAAGAACACTTGTATTGTTGTTTTTTTAAAATAAACTTTTAAATTTGGAGCAATTTTAGATTTACAAAAAGAGTTAGAGACGGTAAAGAGAGTTTCCATGCCCCCCTTACTGTTTTAAGTCCCCTCACTGTTACCATCTCACAGGATCAGGGGGCCTTTGTCAAAATGAAGAAGCTAGCCTTGGTGCATTACTCTTCCGCAAACTCTAGACTCCACTGCAAGTTCACCAGCATTTCCACGAATGCCTCGTTCCTCTCCCAGGACTCCATCCAGTGTCTCACATTACAGTTAGTCATCAAGAGTCCTTACTGTCCTCTGGCCTGGGACAGTTTCTCAGAGTTTCCTTTGTTTTTCTTTTTTCTTCTTCTTTTTTAATGACCTTGACAGTTTTGAGGAATATTGGCCAATTGTTTTGTAGATTGCCTTTCAATTTAGACTTCCCTGATGTTTTCTCATGATTGGAGTTCTGAGGAAGAATACCACAGAAGTGAAAAGCCTTTCTTGTCACATCACTTGAGAGGGCAGACAATATCCACATATCACAGTGAAGTTCTCCTTGATCTCTGACTTGGCAAGGTGGTGTTTTTTCACATTTCTAAAATTACTTTGCTTCCCCCATCCATGCACAGTTATTTGGAAGTGGATCATTGAGTCCAGTCCATGGTTGAGTGTGACAGGAGGGGATTAAGCTCCATCTATTTACATATATTATTTGGAATTGTTCAGTAAAAAAGATTTATCTCCCCCCTCACTTATGTGTTCAATCATTTATTTATATGAGCATGGACTTGTGTATATTTATTTATATGTCAGTTGTAATCAATACTATATTGTTAATTTTCTTTTTCAGATCATTTCAACTTTGGCCATTGGGAGCTCTTTTAGATAGCCCCCCTGACCTTTCGACATACCCCCCATCCTTTTGGTTTTTGAGCCCTTCCTTAATTTCTGTAACTGATGGATGTGGCTGGCTCATCTTGTGTGTTCCCTGGGCCTAGTCCTAGAACCAGCCATTTTCAAGGATCCCTGGTTCCTTCTGCTGGAGAATGGGATTAAAAACCCTGGGTGCATGTTCCATTTTATAAATGTCAGCTTAATAGTGACATGATAGCATATAAACAAATTTCTATAAAACTGTGAAAGTGGAGAGTTACAGTATAATAGCACAAAATGTACTTTGTAAATGGCGTCAAGTTTGTACATCATTTCACTTTATCCTCCCACAAGCCCCCAATTTATGCATGAATCAACAGCGACTAAGACAGTCACATCCCTTGCGCATGTAACACAACGGTGAGTGGCAGAGATGGCTCCTAAGCCATATTTCCCAGATCTTTCTCTTTTCCATCACAACATGCTGCCTTCCCAAGGGACATTTTTAAAAAGGCTTGATTCCAAGGATTAACTTTTTTCTTTTATTTAATTGAGGAGTCCACAAAAATTATTTATCTCTACCTATTGGCCAGATTCTGCCATTAAGCATGGAGAATCTCGGGCAATAGGACAGAAAAGTTCCCAGCAACCATGTAGTTTATAGCATCATGCAGAAGAATGCCAATCAAGTGAGAGAGTAAGCAAATAAGTAATTTCAGAGAACATTAAATACTCTGCAGAAAATAAAATGGGTGCCCAAGGGTGGGAGGAAGAGACACATGGCTCTTATGAAGAAGCCAGGTATAAAATGGAACAAGGGCAGAAAAAGGGAAGACTTCACCAGAATGGGCTTGGCATGTTTTATGAAATTGAATGAAGACCAAGTGTGACTGAGAGAATCATGGAGATGGAGGTATCATATGGAAAAAATATAAAGTCAGAGTTAGGCAGAGGCCGGATACCAAAGGGCCTCAGATGGCATGTCAAGGAGGTTATATTTTATCTTACGTATTTGTTTTTCTCAGAACAGTGGAAGCCATTGGAGCCGTTTTGGCAGGAGAGTGGTATGATCTGATTTGAATTTGAAAATTTTTATTCTTGCGGTTGTGTGGGAAATATATGCCGTGTCCTTCATCAAAGTTAAGACACCATTGATTGTAATATCTCCACTCTTGTTTTTGAGATGTTAAAATTTGAAAGAAAAAAAAAAAAAGAAGAACAGTGCAATTTTAAAGTGCCATCACCTGACTGTAAGATGTATTCCAATTTCATGGGGCACCTGGGTGGCTCAGTCGTTGAGTGTCTGCCTTCGGCTCAGGTCATGATCCCAGGGTCCTGGGATCGAGCCCCCCATCGGGCTCCCTGCTCAGCAGGGAGCCTGCTTCTCCCTCTCCCACTCCCCCTGCTTGTGTTCCCTCTCTTGCTCTCTGTCAAATAAATAAAATCTTTAAAAAAAAAAAAAGATGTATTCCAATTTCAGAGGTATTGAAAGATGAAAAAATGTACATCTTAGAATACATGAAATACATAACTAGTTGACAAGAGTATAAGCAGGAAGCAGATAGGAGGTGATAGCGGTCGTGCAGGTGGGATCTGTTAGTGGACGGGGTTGACACCATTGAGATGGAGATGATTGACCGGCTTTTGGGTGTAGTTGGAGGTAGAATGGGCAGGGCTTACTAACAAATGAGATATGGGGGTAAAGGAGAGAGAACGACTTCTAGATTTTCGGTTTAAACAACAGGAGGGTGATGGTACCTTTACTGAGTTGGAAAAGGACATTTTGGAAGGGTCTTCAAGTGAGATTATTAGCACATGTTGAGTAAGGAAATCTGGACTCGGAAGAGATAGGTGAGAGCCTATGACTTTGACTTGGGAGTCATCCACACGTGGTAGTTAAAGTCATGGGACTGGATGAGGGAGAAACTAAAGAAAAAAGCCTATCGATGACCCTAGAAATAAGCCTTGGCCAGAGTAGGGGGAAGCAGCCCAAGAGTCTGCAGAAGAGGAGCCAACATGGTAAATGGCCATTGGTTAAGTTTGGCATCACAAAGGCCAAGAACTTAAACAGAGCAACACAGCTGACTGGGTGGCTTATAGTTGAGAAGTTGAATTTGATGGAGAGAGAGTACTGACTCGTGGTTTTGCATGATGGAGACCACCAATGATACTCTAGACTTCTGCCATGTGATAATATGTTGATTTACTACACATTGAATGAGAGTGTATAACCCTTTCAGGAATTAGTAATGCTTACTATCAACTTTGCTCATGCTTTCCTCCATCCAGCTTTCCTTACTTTTACAACTTAAGTGTTGCTGTGGGATAGAGTATTTGCGACTTTACTTTTATTTTTTAAAAGACTATTTATTTATTTGACAGAGAGAGAGAGGGAGTGCGAGTGGGGGCAGGGGCAGAAGGAGAGAAAGAATCCTGAAGCAGACTCCCCACTGAGCATGGAGCCCCCCAAGGGCTGGATCCCAGGACCCCGAGATCATGACCTGAGCCAAAATCAAGAGTCGAAGGCTTAACCAACTGAGCCACCCAGGCGCCCCTGCAACTTTATTTTTAAAAATGCTGTCAGTGGGGGCACCTGGGTGGCTCAGTCAGTGAAGCAGCCCACTTGTGATTTTGGCTCAGGTCGTGATCTCAGGGTCCTGAGATCCAGGTCAGGGGGGAGTCTGCTTCAGGATTCTCTCTCTCCCTCTCCTTCTGCCCCTCCCCCTGCTTGTGCTGACTCTCGCTCTGTCAAATACATAAATAAAATCTTTAAAAAAAATGCTGTCAGTGGCACATTTCTAATTAATGAATTCCAAAGTTATTTGATAAAAATGATAAAGTTACAGTATTAAAATTCAGACTTACATTACGTCAACATTATTTATGATTCTATGTAGTCAATAACTTTCTGGTTTTTTGTCCTGAATATATTTACAGGAGTCTTCAAATGTCTAGAATGATGATTTCCTTTTGTAAACTAACCACATTCTTCTGAGTGTTTTGAGTTTGGCTAATTATGACAAATTCCTTTATTGGCCATTTTCTGAGTATTTTAAGTTTGCCTAATTATGAGATATTACTTATTATGAATTCTAACACAGAAAGTGTCACCAGGAAGAGAGAGCTTTAACCAAGTTCTTTGTTACAGGGAAGTAAATGTTTTCGACGCGGTGCTCACTTCCCTGGAACATCAACCGTATTGTGGGAGTTTTTGGAGGTAAGAAACCTACTGGGCTGGGTTTATTAAAACTATATTTTTTGGTAACTCTTTGTTTTAGAATAGTTTTAGATTTGCAGAAAAACTGGGAGGATGGTACAGAGAGCTCCTGCTTACCACAGTTTTCCCTATTGTGGACACCTTACATTATTAGTATGTTACATTTGTCACAACTAATGAACCATTTCATTAATACATTATTATTAAAGTTCACAGCTTATTCCTATTTCCTTAGTTTTTAACCCAATATCCTTTTTTTTTTTTTTTCCTGCTCCAGAATATCCAATCCAGGATACCACGTCACATTTAGTTGTAATGTCTCTTTAGGTTCCTCTTGGCTGTGGTAGTTTCTCAGATTTTCTGTGCTTTTGATGACATGGACATTTTTGAGTTATGCTGTTCCAGTATTTGATAAGATGTCCCTCAATTTAGGTTTGTATGTAGTTTTTCTCATGATTATATTGGGGTTTTAGATTCCACAGGAAGAGGTAAAGTGTCATTCTTATCCCATGATAGGAAGGGTACATACTGTCACATTACATACGCTGTTACTGTTCACCTTGATCACCTGGCTGAGGCTATTGTTTGTCTGGTTTGTCCAATGTTTCACTCTCTCCTGCCCTCACCCTTTTCATACTGTACTCTTTGGAGAGAAGTCACTCATGTTAACCTATACTTAATTAGTAGGGAGTGATACTCCACCTCACTGAGAGCAGTTTCTCCATAAATTACTTGGAAATCTTCTGCATGGGAGATTGATCTCTTGTCTCTTGTCTGATTGTTCATTCAGGGTTCAGTCGGTCAATAATTTAGATGAGTACAGACTCATGGATATATATTTTGTGCTTTGGATTCTAAAACATTACTACTTTATTTTGTTGCTGAAATCATCCCATCTTTGCCATTGGGAACATTATACTGCTCTTTCAGTTGGCTCCTGTGTCATTTTGACACAGTGTGTGTGTGTGTGTGTGTGTGTTGAATACTTTGTTAGTTTCTAGCCCTACATGGGCTCAGTTTCATGTTATATATTCACTGTCCAATTTCTAGAATTAATAATTTCTCCGAAGATCCCTGGTTCTTTCTTTTTGAAAATGGTTTTAGAAACCAAGATCTGGTTGCTAGATGTGTACATTGATACTGGGGTGTCATTTCTTCTAGGTGATCTCAGCAGACAGAAAGGAAATCTAACTTGCATTTATAGAACATGTATAAATATTTCTGTGTATGATATCTGTATGTAGATTATACTAAGCACGAGTTCATACTGGTGTCTTCAACTATAATGCTTGTTTATTCCATCCTCCCTGTTTCTACCTTGTTTATTTCTACCTTGTTTATTCCATCCTCCCCCCTTTGCTTCTTTTTATATCCCACCCCAATGATGAGAAGCCTGACTCCTATCACCCATCATCCATTTACTTAACTGTCCAATTCCAGTTTACATGTATAGTGGTTTTAGAATTTTTAATATCAAACTCTTTTAATATATAGTTATTTCAACCTGTGCATCAAATATCAGTATAGGAAGAAATTTTTGTACTCTAGTTATTCTGTAAACCAATGAGCATAATATATTGGAGAGGAGTCAATAAGAAGTTAGTTTTTTTCCCTCCCCCTGGGAATCCTGACTAATACAGCCTCTATTCTGCAATCCCCTCCTATGACCCACCAATCTATTTTGCTAAAAACAGTCCATCTGGTTTTAAATTTGCAGAATTTCCACCAACATTATCATAGTCTTAGTTATGTGTACACCTTCTCATCTGTCTCTGTAAGTGAAAAAGGAAGCCATCTACGGATTAATTCATTCCCTGATATTAATTCTGCTGACTTTTATTCTCTCCCTGCCCCTGCCTGAGTCAAGAGAGATTCCCCTCAGGGTTGTTCGCTGAACTTTTTTTACTTACTTGAATTTAAATTGCCAGCTTTTCTATTATTACCTTTATACTTACAGAGTAGTTACCTTATTGAAAAATGACCACCTAATTTAATAGTTTAGATTTTATACATCTAATGAGAATGTTGTAGGCATTGAAGCCTTGAGAAATTTGGTCTTGATTTGTCCAAATGCAGTAGCATGCTCTACAGTTCTCAGGACACTAGAATAAGAAAAAAAGTCAATGGAAATGATCAGTGTGTATCACTCAGGAGACACTGAAACTGGGCCATGATCAGCCCCAGTAAATCCTTTGGCATTACCTCCTTTGGAGATATTGATATACTTCCAGTGGTGTCTTGCAGAAAAATAACTATAGAAATAGATTTTGTTAATATACTTCTGGGGAATTATACTGATACAGTTGATAGTAATGCTTGAAAGTAAAGTTTATTAATCATTAAAAAAATTAATTAATCATTAATAAAAGAAATTTTATTTTTTCAATTTTTTTTTAAGATTTTATTTATTTATTTGACAGAGAGAGAGGAACACAAGTGGGGGCGGTGGGAGAGGGAGAAGCAGGCTCCCTGTGGAGCAGGGAGCCCGATGCAGGGCTCGATCCCAGGAACCTGGGATCATGACCCGAGCCGAAGGCAGATGCTTGACGACTGAGCCACCCAGGTGCCCCTCATGGTTGAGATTTTAGACTGGATAGTTTTTTTTTGGGGGGGGAAGAAAGGAAGGAAGAAAGGAGGGAAGAAAGGAAGAGATGGAGGGAGGGAAAGATTTGCAAAGGGAGGTACAGACGAAAGTTCATTTGACACAGACTCTATTTTGTGACATTTGTCTAGTTTTAGTGTTATTCTTATGGGAACATACATCTATTAAAAATTATACTGAACTCAAATGCAATTTAAATTAAAATTTAGCTTAATTTTTTTTGAACTGAGTAATGACAACTACAACACTTCCATTAAATAGTCACTATTCCTTTGGGAAGTCAGTTTTCAGAAACACATTTGTGTATTTTTCCCACCTACTTGTTTGGGGGAGTAAAGCAATGATCATAAGGATAGAAAAGATTGTTATATGAAAATGTACTCTGCGTCCATCTTCCTGCAGGGAATTGTGAGAGCTTATGACTAATTTCTGATTACTTACAAAAAAGTCATTCCTTTCACTTTATGATAAAATCCTTAATAGTTTTCACAGGCAGCTTTAAATGATGGAAACAACTTTTTTTTTTCTTCCTTTGCAAAGTTTTATTTTTCCATTTACCTCTCATCAGTAATGTGTCATGAGGTTCCCTCAATAAGATATTTTTAATCTCTGAGCATTCCTTCAAAGATTTTGCTTTAAGGACCAAAAAAGTCAAATCAACATTTTATGTTACTGTGCTACCATTTACATCGTTAAGAGGCACATGCAAGGTTGTGTGCCCCGTGTGGGGGTTTCTACTCAGTGCTGAATTCTGAGAGCTCTCAACTTAATCATAAGGTTGGCGCATTGAAGACATATTTGGGGAGGGTGAGGAGCAGGGACATGAAATAGCAACAGGCTTAAACAGTCGCTAATTAGAACATAACAGATGCCATGGGTTGGGGGTGGGTGTGGTAGGGCATGTATTTTTGGCCACATCCAGGTTTTTGTGCTATGAAATTTAATTGAGATTTGAATGTACAAAATCTTGTATTGCCTCTCCCCCTTGGGTTCTAATTTCTAACCAGTGTATCACTATAGTTAAAGGTTATTATGAAATTAATCTGTGGCTAACAAAATAAGGTTTTCGACATCTGGGTTTAGTTCATACTGTTGCAAGAAATCACAAAGGACTGACGCTGGGTTCTCAGATGGCTGGTGGCTTGTGAAACACAAACATCTCTGAGGGGTTTGTAGGGGCTGGAATAACCGCCTTACATGTGTGAGGTTTTGCATTTTTCTCTCACATTTTGATTCGTCTGAAAGAAGTGAAGATATTCGGGGTGCCTGGGTGGCTCAGTCGGTTAAGCGTCTACCTTTGGCTCGGGTCATGATCCCAGAGTCCTGGGATTGAGCCCCGCATCAGGCTCCCCGCTCAGCGGGAAGCCTGCTTCTCCCTCTCCCTCTGCCCACTGCTCTGCCTACTTGTCCTCTCTCTCTCTCTCTGTGTCAAATAAATAAATAATCTTTAAAAAAAAAAAAAGTAAAGATTTTCCTTAGTCATCATATTGGGATTTTCTAAGAAATGTCAGTTTTTGGCATTCTATTCAGTATTTATTATATAATAAGGCATAACCACTTTTCCCCCCAAATCATAGGTTTTTCTGAAAATGCCCATTCTGTCTTCTTCCCTCAAATGAAATACTTATTACTTTCTTACTGTCTTTCTTTTCTTTCTCTGTGTAGGAGATTGGTCTTTTCTCTCCCACAACAGTGAATCCATTTTCTCTTTTGTTATTCCAAAGTTAATTTTTCTTATCCTTTGTCCCCCAAATGAATAATTCTCCCTTTAAGCCCCCAAGAAAGTACATTTTGCATATGCTCCTCATAGTGAATTTCCTTCATTCCTTGCTTCTTGAAATACAATTTTTCCTTTCTGCTTTTTTACTCACAGGTAACATTTCTTCCCTTGCTCTTCCGATCCCCCAAATTGATGACTTTTAAAATGATTTTTTTTTCATTTTTTCTGATAAGTTGAAGAAGCAACATCAGGATCTAAAGTTACAATTGTAATATTCTCATCAGTGTCTTTTTCGAGAAATTTCTCCGAATAATTACTTTTGTGTACAGTTACCGGGTTGGCCCATTTTTTTCTCTGCCTAGCACTCCTAAATTTACACTTATAAAGTATATGCAACTATGTTTAATAAGCATAAAAGGGTTTTATTTTACTAAAATTGAAAACATCCTCTGTTCATGTATAATTCTTAAACTTATGAGATATTACCTATGGACTTGTAATGGTTTGAATATGTAGCAAGCCTGTTTTTTGAGGCTTCCTGGGATATTACAGCTTTACTTTCCATTTTCTCTGGTTTACTGGTCAGCACAACTGTCCTGCCTCACTCCCTTACCGCTCTACAGAAGTATTTATTCATTCATCCGGTAATTACTGAGCACCTGCTATGTGCCAGACTCTTCCCTGGGGGCTGGCATAAGTGGTTAGCTGTAGTGATCTGGGTCCACTCCCATGGGGCTAATGGTTTATTTAGGGGGACGGTATTGAAATAAATCAACCAATACATATCCATGCACCCGAACATACCCTGATTGTGCGTTGGAGGGTGACATGATTCCTTTGACCTTCGATAGCTATTGATCTTCTTTCTTTCTCATAAATAGTAGTAATTCCTGCTGCCACTTACTGAGAGGTTACCATGTTTCAGGGACATCATTCAGTCTTTTAATTGCATTGTCTCATCTGATCCCCCAGATGCCCATCGATAGGCTATTATTATATGTTCTACACATGCGGAAACTGAGTCCTAGAATGATTATTATTTAGCAGGTAAACTGGAGTCAAAGTCAAGTCTAGGGGTTTGGTGCCTGCCGAATCAGTTCACACAGCTCTTTCCCTTACTGCCAGATGGTCACTTCCTGTTTCTAATGGGGACCTCAGTTTTATTTCTCCAAACCACTAATGTGAGTTTTGGATACTGTTCCCTCAATGATCATTTATTTTTTATGCACTCAATAAGCTCATATGCTAGCACCTAAACGGTACCCATAATATTCCTACCTGGCCTTAATTATCTTGGCTCGCTGGCATATGACCCAACAGAGGATAGTCAGACTCAGGGGGTGTCAGTCTTGGGTTCCTTTCTTTTTTTTTTTTTTTTTTAAGATTTTATTTATTTATTTGAGAGAGATAGGGTGAGAGAGAGATTACGAGTGGGGGGAAGGGTAGAGGGAGAAGCAGACTCCCCCCGAGCAGGGAGCCTGATGCAGGACTCAATCCCAGGACCCTGGGATCATGACCCGAGCCAAAGGCAGACGCTTAATGACTGAGCCACCCAGGCACCCCAGTTTTGGGTTTCTCCTGGAGATACAGATGTCTTCTCTTTCAACTGCAGTTTCCACGTTGGAATGATTTCAACCCAAAACTCACTCTCCTGATCTCATGAGAGATGTCTCCTGCAGTCTGATCATCTCCGAATTCCACCTACAACACGGTTTTAGGAAGGAACCGCACACAGGAGGGGTTGGAATTAGGAAGAGACCGAGAAATTATCACCAGAGTTTGATCATGACCTTTGCACAACTGAATTGTAGTGTGTAAATATACAACCTCACTACATATGCCAATTAAGTCAACAAATTGACTCTCTTACCACTTGGCTGGCACTTTCTTGGATCAAGAGTTTAGACAGTGCCACCAGGTATGCAAACCATTTCTGTATTAAAACAGTGAAGGCAGGCCCAGGGAAGGGGCAGGTCTGACTCCTTAAATGCTCAGTGTTCATGGGGATGAAGAGGCAAAGGAAATAAAGAGTATAGAGGGAAAAGGAGCCCTGTGATCAACACCAGCTCCTTCTTGTTTTCCAGGGGCTCCCACGGGTGATGCATAGGTATGTGGAACAGTGAGGGTCTGTCGCACTGTGTCAAAGGAAATGTCATCTGCAGCTCAACGCAGGTTTTAGAGCTAAGGAAGACAGATGAGATACAATCTACATTGCCAAGGCTGGCATTAAATCCAAGCATATTAGAGGAGTCTTTGCAAAGAGAGGCTGGTCTGAGCCCTATCAATTTCTCTGGGTTCCCGACCAGGCATGTTACAGAGCAAATTCATATCAGCTTTGTGGAAAAGTCATCTGTTGGTCCAAAAGCCAGTGCCAAGCTGTCTTTGGCACATGACAGCTGGAAGAAATTTCCTTCTCAAATCAGTGTTTCAATGCAGGCACTCCCCGGATTGGTTAAAGAGGAAGGAAAGGGTAAAGGAAATGAAGATGCACAGATCAGTGATGTGAGAGGCAGAAGGAGCAAAGGGGGATCTGATGGAGAAAATTAAATGAACTGTAAGTGGCTCATAAAGACACCACTGCAGGTTTCAGAGAAGTCACCTGTCAGAAGTCATTTTCTTACAGGACATAATTCACCCTATTGACGATGATGGGTTTACACTCAATTCAAAGCCGTGTTCCCAAACTGGATTTTTGCCTTTATTTCTTAAAACATTGGCTTAGCTCAGACAAAAGCAGAGGCTCGGTAGTATTGCGATACTCAACATTCATGGTTTTCTTGCCAATGTTACCCTGAAATTTGCATTTAAAATGATCCATTGCCAATTTACCCTTTAAAGCCAGCGCCATGGCAATGTCCACCAAGAGCGTAGGGACAACAGGCCCAGTAGTGGTAGGTCCGAGAGGTCTGAGAGCTGTTGTATTGTTGCCACGCAATTGTTCCCTGTGGGAACTCCTGCAGGGCACATGCAATCTGGAGCCTATTTGCCAAGTAAACCACATTTCTTGATTAAAAAAAATATATCTATATATCTAAAACTTTATGGTGCCTTTAGCAGATAAGCATTAAAACTATATCATCTTTTTTTAACTTCAAATCTCATTTTGTCCATTGTATTTTTTTTTCCTTTAAAACAAAAAGTCACATTGCTTTTCAGCTTAAGAAAAAAAATATACACATATATATGTGTGTGCATTTATTATTAAAGATTTAATCAATTCTGATAAATATGGAGCAAAAACAGTAATTGGAATACCATCACCTGAGACAAGTACTGTTCTTTCAAATCTTCCGGAGTTTATATGAACTCCTGGATATACACATACATGCGCACACACACACATACATATATACACACACATATATATGTATGTATATATGTATGCACACATGTATGTGTATTATTTTCACTGCCTGCCTTCTCTTCCACAAAGATATGAACTCTAGAAGAGCAGGGATCTCTTTCCGAATACTATACTCCCTAGAACAGAGGCTGACATATGGTAGGAGCTCAATATATATGTTTGTTGAGTGAAAAAAAAATAGAAATATTCTTCCTACTTGTGTTTTTGTAGGGCTAATTAAAGGGAAAGACTTGTAAGGTCAGAGGATCCATTTTAATCCTCATTATATTTAGAGCCTAACATGTAAAAAAAAATAACTTTAGAATTTTAACAATTTAAAAAAGAACCCTAGAGATCTGTACTTAGAAATTCAGAGGACAGTGATAGTTGCCTACCCAGTTTATATTTCCCCTTTCTCCCCTCCAAGGGACACTAATATCTTATCCATATGTTGATGCCTGTGGTAGCAGAATTCTAAAGGTTCTCCCCCAAGATTCCCATCTCATGGTTATCGTATCAAATACCAATGTAGGTACTGCTCTGAAGGGGGTTTGCAGATGAAATTCAGGTTATTTCTCCTGATTTAGGTAGGGAGATTATCCTGGTTTATCCATATATATAGTATGTCAGAAAGTAATATGTATTATGACAAACAAAAAGAGCAAGTGAAGGGAATTGGGAGTATGAGGTGGGTGTTGCAATTTTAAATAAAATGGGCCAGAGAGACCTTCCTGAGAAGGTGAGCATTTGAACATGGGCCTAGGAATGGTGAGGGGTGAGCCATGTTTCCATCTGAGGGGGAGAGCATTTCAGGCAGCACCACCTCTACCACCCCATACTGCTCACCTTTGTCCAAGACCCTGTAGCTACTCAGTCTTAGCCATAAAGCCAACGAAGACTTTTATACATCAGTCAGACTTTGGGAGGCTTCAGTGAGGAATATTTTGGAAATAATGGTGGAATTCTGTTAGAAGGGGAGAGAGTGTTTTCTGTGGAGAGAGAAACAAATACCCATTTACAATGCATTGACATGTGTATTCAAATAGATTTCCCATTCTTGGAGAAGAACTAACAAGAAAAGTCACATACACATCTGCTCTCATCACAAATATATTTAACTTTCACGTTGCTCATGTAGATTCTCAAGGAGCTTGCCCCAGAAAAGAAGCAGCGTTAGAGCTAATAGCAACAAAGCAAATTCTAATATTTTCCTTCCTTTGGCTAAAGAGAGAAACCCTTCCCCTCCTTGTCACAGAAATGGATAGCCTACTTGATGGATTTCTACATTTTGATTTATATCTATTTCACTGTGGGGTGGAATAAGAGTACAGATCTATAGAAGAGGGAACAAGAGTAGCTTAGAGGAATTTGTGATTTCAACATTTGAGAAAAATATGGGCACTGGGAGGAAATAATGATACTCATCAAAAGGCACCATAGAGCAACATTATGGAAAGAATATGCTTGTCTGCAATTCTATTTTGAGAATGAATGATTAGCTTGTACTGCAATTCCACAAGGTTCCCTCCTTGTTTTCTCTGCTGGAGATCATGATTGTGTGTGGAAGTTTCAGGCTCGTGCCCCAGCCATTGTATGGGGCATACTGTGTTAAGGTGGAGTTCCCAGAGCTCCCAGGGGAAATAGGCAGGGGATTCATCAATTGACAAATATTAGTTGAGTTCTGTATAGTTAGGAATTTGTTCCCATGCTCGAAGCGGAGGGAACTCCCTGCTCCCCCAGAAGTGAAAAATAAAAACCACAGTGGATTAAACAGGATAGATACATGTTTCTCTCCTCTAAAAGACACCTGGACCTAGAGATAGTAAGACGAGGCAGTATATTATATGGTGTTCTACCACTGTATTAGCCAGGGTTCCACAGAGAAACAGAACCAATAGGAAATATAGACATATATATGTGGCATTTCCTATGGAACATATATGTATATAATAGGAATTGGTTCAATTGACTGTGGAGTCTGTACAAAGTTCATGATCTGCCATTTGCCAGCAGGGGAATCAGAAAAGCCAGTGATGTAATTCAGTGCAAATCCAAAAGCCTGAGAATTAGGGAGCTGGTAGTGTAAAGCCCAGAAAAGCCCAAGAATGGGGAGTGCTAAACTGAGGACAGGAAAAGTCGGGTGTCTCAGCTCGAACAGAGAATGAGCCTTGGCCCTCCCTCCACATTTTTGTTCTATTTAAATCCTCTGTGGATTAGAGGACATCCAGCCACAATGGGGAAGGCAATTTTCTTTACACAGCCTCCTGATTCAAATGCCAGTCTCTTCCATAGGCACTTCCTCAGTCACACACAAGAATAATGTTTTATCACCCACCTGGGCAACCATTGGCCCAGTCAAGTTGACACATAAAATTAACTGTTAAAAGCATGGCAGACCACTGAGGCTATTTCTGCGCCATTCCTCTGCTATCCTCAGCACTGGCTTTCCAGCTCACAGTCCTACACAGCTGATTGAGGTTTAGTCATCCTATGTGCACACCTGCTATCAGAAGTCCACACCCTCAAATTCACATATCTTTGAAGACATTTTTGAAAAGTAATACACAACATTTCCACCTACGTCATATTTGTCAGGACTTCATTGTGTGGACTTAAGTCTATATTTTAGTAGACTATGTGCCCAATTGCAACTCAGAACTTTTATGATGAAGGGTGAATGGGACTATAGGCACGAGGGGGCAGCAACTGGAAACTGAGATCTTAGAATGTTTCTTGGATTAGTAAGAATGTCGTATATGCTTGAAGCTTCAAACCCCATTATACCAACTTGTCTAGATAGTTTGGGCAAACAATGTACTTTATGGTGAATGTGCACTTTGCTTCTGGGGGTTGGGAATTTTAGTAACTGTGGTAAGTCATGGAGGCACGTAGGCATGGGGGGCACATGTTACGACATGACAGACTCCAATAAAAACCTGAACTTGTAGGCTCAAACAACGTTCCCTGGCAGAAAACACTTCATATGCATTGCTGTGGTTCCTTGCTGGAGGACTGAGTGTGTCTCTTGCAAATCTAGCGAGAGAACACTCTTAGAAGCTCACACCTGGTATCCTCCAGACTCTGCCACATGTACCTTTCCCACTTATTGATCCTAATTTTTATCCTTTGGTCTCAATAAACCAAAGCCATAAGTGAAATGACTTCTGAGTTCTACATGCCAGATGTGCTAAATGCCTTATAGGTATTTAATATACATTAATCTTCCTAACAATCCTACAAAACCTTTGTCTCCATTTTACAAAGCAGGGGCTGGGAGCTTTGATAGATTACTTTGTCCAAGTTCTCGCATCTTGTGGGTGGAAGAGCCCACATTGGAACAAAGGGAGCCTCTGAATATATATGTTCTTCACTATAAGGTAGGCTCTGGAAGCTGTGGGAAGGAGAATGTCTGGAGTGTAGGTGTATGTCATTTTTTAAAATGGTGGAACAAACAACAGATTGTTGCAATAGATTTTGTTATTTTTAGAAGTTGTTTGATCTTTCATTGCTGTTGACTTTGGGCTTGCAAAGGTGGCTTGCATTGTCCAATGGACTATGGCCCTACATTACACCATGAAATTTCAAACAGAGACTTTAGAGCCTCCACAGGTTTCCATTTCTCATGAATTCCTGTGATGAGAATATCGAGGCTTGGGTGACATTGACTTTTCAGCTTGAGTTCTGGAATGAGAAGACATATGGAACCCCCAAAATTCCAACTCAGGACTGGAGTAGAGGAAGCAGAGCACACTCATCTCACCCATGAGGAAGAGATATAAATGTGGAGCCACTAATGTTTCGGGATTGTTTGTTATGCAACATTACCACAGCAAGACTGACTAATACAGTTGTATAACAAATATGTAATTTTAAATGGAAATGATTTGAATAGGTTGCTAGAGTCCCCCAGAATCATTCTTATGATTAAGTCATTTTAATTAGTAAACAGTGTTTTTTTTTTTTTTGCATCACTAAATAATTTGATATTTCTATCAAGAGAAAAGGCCCACAATTATTGAGTATTTACTATGTGGCAGGTACTTTTCTAGCTATTTACATGTATGAACCCAAGTAATACATGTAAGGATGTTGTCCCAGTGGAAATTATGGAGGCTAAGTACTTTTTCCCGCATTCAGGAAATGATTTCAAATGCCGCAAGTGGTCTGCATCCAGAGAGTACAATGTTGCCCACTATGTAATATTGCCAAATAAACTTGTATATTTAAGCATAGTTTACATGTGGATTTTTAAAGTTAGATACACAAATTAGGAAATTTGCAGATTGATTGTATAAGGAAAATGGACCAGCATTTAGTTTGTGTTCTGAATCTCTCTCTCTCTCTCTCTCATGCATATACTCTCTCTCTCTCTCACCCCAACCTGAACACACATATTTTGGTGGATGGTAAAGCTCATGAATATTTTGACCTCCCTAGAGATAATTTAATATGTACATGAGTAATTTGAAGATTTTTTTTTCAGAGACTTCGCATATTGAAAGGATTGCTCAGTGCTAACCTTTGAGGAACAACTTGCATCGTTAAATGTTTCATTTAATTTCTCTCTCAGTGTAGTGAGGAGACATTTATGTATTGGTTAACATGATGAATGCAATGCCAACTACATATTAGCTTTTTTGGCTTTTGTTGTATGCATCCATTCACTTTAGGAGCACTTATAGTATATTTTCCACTAGAAACATAACCAAAAACAGGGCGCCTGGGTGGCTCAGTTGGTTAAGCGACTGCCTTCGGCTCAGGTCATGATCCTGGAGTCCCGGGATCGAGTCCCGCATCGGGCTCCCTGCTTGTCAGGGAGTCTGCTTCTCCCTCTGACCCTCCTCCCTCTCACGCTCTCTGTCTCTCATTGTCTCTCTCTCAAATAAATAAATAAAATCTTTAAAAAAAAAAAAAAAGAAACATAACCAAAACCAAATTGGGTTTTTGATATTTTGAAAATCTCTGTGGTTATTAATTATGGGGGAAAATGTTACATAGTTTGCAGACTTCTACATAACACAAAGAGATGGGGATTTGCACTTTTCTAGGAAATTGGGGACCCATAAGTAATAAATTTCAACAATTTGGAGCTTCCTTACTGCTACAGGCATATATATATCTACACCTTATCAAGATGCACCAGATGTGGACTAAGAAGCATTTTACTGTGTCATATTCCATATGTACTTAGATATTAATTTATAGTAGAGTAATGGAACAGGTGGTGACTTGGGATATAATATGTCATCACCTTTGATGGCTTAGTGAATGATCATTTAATAAATAAAAATTCATTATGATTTACACAAAGAAGTAGAGAAAAATAATACCAATTTCTAACCTGTCATTATTTTGTCTCATCAAAAATTTTTTTCTCTAGTGACATAAGGTACAGTGCTAAGAAAGGCATTTTATTCGTCTTTTCAATCCATCTGCTTTTGATGTGCCTGAAGATTGATTCTTCACAATGACCCTCCCCCGCTGAGTCTCCTGTCTGTCTCTTTCTCCATCTCTCTGTCTCTGTCTCTATGTTAGACCATGTAACTATTTCCATCACTTTTCCGGACAGTTATTTTGGTGTGTCATTTTGCTGAAAAGTATAAAAGTTAATCACAGATTTAGATCACTGAGAAAAGGGGGTTGGTAGTTCTAATGATTTCCATTGTTTGATGAGAATTCATTAACTAGACAAATTATAGTGAAATCACATATTTTACTTTTTCAGTTTATCACAGAAATATGCGTACAGTTCATAGATCTAGAAACTGGTAGTTAAAGATAATTTGTCACACTGGAAATGGGAAACCACAATACTGGGCCTTTTCTGAAAGACTGGTGACTATTTCTGGCAGAAGTGTGTTGCTTAGGTGTAGATATTTACTATCCTGCCAGCATAGGGATGTTGTTATCAAATGTCATTCATTTCAGCAGACGTGATTGGCGGAAGTGTTCTTTCTTGACACAAACATATTTCAGGTCAGTTAAAAAAAGCAGATGTTGGCTTTAGGTGTCCAGGGTTCAAACTGTGTCTTTATTCTGTGTTTGATGTCTGTGACCTTGGGCAGTGTATTTGTGCCTTAGTGTGCCAATCACTAACATCAGAATGACTCCTTCTCCTTAAAATAACAGTGGTTATTACTGTAAGAAACATGTTAATGTAGGCATCCAACAATTACACATCAAAGATCGAAGTGTCCTTTAGGGAATACATGCTACATTTCAGGTTTTAGTCTCACATTGTATGGGTTGCATGTATTTTTTTTAATTTTATTTTTTATTTTTTAAAGACTTATTTTATTTATTTGAGAGAGAGAGAGCGGGCAGGGGAGGGGAGAGGAAAAGGGCTCCCGGCTCAGCAGGGCTCCATCTCACCACCCCCAAGATCACAACCTGAGCCAAAATCCAGAGTCAGATGCTTAACCAACTGTACCACCCGGGCGCCCCCAAATGCATTATTTTTTAATGTGTTTTCTAGTCTAGATGAAGATTTTTCTTTAAGAAGAATTGGAAAATCCGAAAATATACATGAAATCCACGGTTACATCATGTATGTTTTTTCCTACTAAGTTTTTAAATGAAATATTTGCCAGTGAATTTCAACTTCAACAGTCTGATCAGTTAAATTCATGATTGGAAAGATAGAAAATGAGCAGAAGAGTGAACTTCATGGAAATGACAACCCTGAAAAAATTTGTTTTCCTAGAGAACCAATGAGAGAATGCCAGAAGAAGCCACAAGCTCTTCCTCCTAAGACTTCACAAATTTGCTTAAAAGCTATGCCTACCCTTTAAAGGAGCTGACACTTGACATTTTCCTAGGTTATAAGTAATTTAGGTAATAAAACTGTAGGGAAATTGAACTTGTCAGCATGTTAAGTGCATTTGTCTCTCCGAATATAATAAACTATGTTGGTGGAATGGTTGATAATCGTAGGCCTGTTTTTCTAATTTATCAGTAAGGTGTAAAACTTTTTTTTTTTTTTTACTTTTATTTGCTTCCTCTATTTGTTACCAAGTGTCAAAATTAAAACTTGACATAAAACAAATATCTTTATAATATTGTTTACTAGAGTCTCAGGGTTATGGAGTAAGAGTATTTTGCAGCCCTATTAATTTAAAGTTTGATGTTTTGCTGGATGGATTTATTAAAAGTCCCCCACCATTTATGATTTGAAATATTTTTATTTTATAGAGTGTGATATATTTTGTTAAATGATACAGTTTGTGTAAGTTATCATTTAATCCACAACTGGAGGTAAGGCACTTAAAGGTCAGATACGTGAAGGAAGGTGAACATTTGTAAAGCGTGTTGGCAAAAACTTCTATTTTGCCTTAACGCTCATGGAGAACGTAAGTAACATGAGCTCTGAGGGAAGAATAGCAAGCATGTTCATTGTGTGCCAGGCAGATTCAAAGTGGTTTTTAGGTGAATAAACTTGTTTGATCCTCACAACAGTCCTAGGTGGTAAGTACTATTATTATCATTATCCTCATTTTTAAAATATTTATTATTATTTTATATTTTAAAGATATTTATTGGGGTGCCTGGGTGGCTCAGTTGGTTAAGCGACTGCCTTCGGCTCAGGTCATGATCCTGGAGTCCCTGGATCGAGTCCCGCATTGGGCTCTCTGCTCGGCAGGGAGCCTCCTTCTCCCTCTGACCCTCCTCCCTCTCATGCTCTCTCTCTATCATTCTCTCTCTCTCTCTCAATAATAAATAAATAAAAATCTTTAAAAAAAAAGATATTTATTTATTTGAGAGAGAGAGACAGAGCATGAGCAGGGGGGAAGGGGCAGAGGGAGAAGCAGACTCCCCGCTGAGCAGGGAGCCCAATTTGGGGCTCGATTCCAGGACCCTGGGATCATGACCTGATCCGAAGGCAGACGCTTAACCCATTGAGCCACCCAGGTGACCCATCATTATCCCTCTTTTAATAGATGAGGGGCGCCTGGGTGGCTCAGTCCGTTAAGCGGCTGCCTTCGGCTCAGGTCATGATCCTGGGGTCTTGGGATCGAGCCCCACATCCGGCTCCCTGCTCAGCGGGGAGTCTGTTTCTCCCTCTTCCTCTGCCTGCCACTCTGCCTACTTGTGCTCTCTCTCTGTCAGATAAATAAATAAAATCTTAAAAAAAAAAAATAGATGAGCAAACCGAGGCACAGAAGGGTTCAGTAACTTGTCTAAGGCCACGCAGCCGGTGAATTTCAGAGTTGGAATTCAAATCCAGGATGTTGGCACCAGAAAAGGACCCTATACTGGGGTGCTTAGGTGACTCAGTCGTTCAAGCGTCTGCCTCCGGCTCGAGTCATGATCTCAGGGTCCTGGGATTGAGCTCTCCCCACACTGCACACTGGCCTCGTGAGCCCTGCGTTGGGGAGTCGGGAGTCTGCTTCTCGACCCGCCCCCCCAATTGTGAGCTGTCTCTCTCTCAAATAAATTAAAAACAAAAATCTTAAAAAAAAAAGAAAGAAAGAAAGAAAAAGACCCTTTATCCCTAAACAGTGTTCATTCCCAATTTGCATATTTGCCATATATAGCATAAAGGGACTTGAGCTATAACTCTCATGTACTATTAAAAAATAAAATCAGGGGCGCCTGGGTGGCGCAGTCATTAAGCGTCTGCCTTCGACTCAGGTCACGGTCCCAGGGTCCTGGGATCAAGTCCCACATTGGGCTCCCTGCTCCGCAGGAAGCCTGCTTCTCCCTCTCCCACTCCCCCTGCTTGTGTTCCTGCTCTTGCTATCTTTCTCTGTCAAATAAATAAATAAATAAAATCTTTAAAAAAAGATGATTAACCTGATTCACTTTAAAAAAATAAAATAAAATAAAAAATAAAATCAAAGGGAGGCAAAGATTGTAAACCATTAAGACATTAATCTGGGTGGAGGATACATCGGTGCTTGATATGTTATTTTCTCTTGTGATCTACGGTTTGAAGTCTTTCATAATAAAAAAAAATGCTGAGAAAATTAAATGTCCTCTTCTGGGACGCCGATGCAGTGTTGTCAATCTCTAAGTCAGGGCCTGAGCCTAGTCCGTTTCCTGGCACGGTCCACTCCCTGTGACAGAGCTGCTTCCTGTTCTCTCACACACATTAACAATCGTCAAGTATTATAGTTTGTAACTATCGTGTGATTATGGAGGAAGCTAAATGACAGATGGAGTAAAAGTGACTTGAGAAAGTCTACAGATCTCTCTCTTCAGATACCCAGGGTCTACTATGTTTTGCTACTACCCCGGTCATGGAGAGTTGAGTAGACATTTCCATCAGCTCCATTCTGGTTATTAATGAGATGGCAGCATTTGCCAATCTGCTCCTTCCATATTCCACATCCTGGAATGGATGAATAACACTTCTCATGCTTAATCTCTTAATTGGAGACAAATAAAACAAACCCAGAAGATTTTCCAGGAAAAATATGACAATAATCAGATCTTTAGATGTTGTATCCTCCTTCTGAGGACCTAAAGTAAAAGTAGTTTTGAAACATAAGCAACGTTGATATTTAGCATATGAAAACATGAAAATTTGACTTTTGGCATGAAGATGACCGTTGAATCTGATAGTGTCTTTCTTTTTAATGTAAGATAATACTGTATGAACACGAATTATCTCCTGTAGAAATTTAGATGCATATGCAATTAAGCTGGATTTGTTATGACCTTAGCTGACAAAATACACAGTTTTGTTGTGAATAAGCCTCACTGAATAGGAACTGAAAATGCATTTAAGTGAATAAGTTTTAGAAGAATTACAAATGCAAGCTTCTGAAGAGTACTTAACACTCGGGGTTTTTAAAACAGCGGTTCTCAAATGCGTTCAACAAATACTTCCCCAGATCGCCCCATCTTCCTCACGCCTCTCTCGAATCTGTTTTTCCTTTTCCTCCTGCTCTTTGCACGTTAAGAAAATGTTAGGCTTTTTTCACTCAGTGCCCCAATTTTGCCACTTACTTACTTGACTGACCTTAAACCAATCTAACATCCTTGGTCTTTAATTTCTTAATCTCTGTCTGAGATGATGGCATTGTGCTCTAACGTCTTAAAAGCTCATCCGATGTTGAACTCCAGGATGATTCCGGATGTTTGGGGGCCATGAAAGAGATGTTCGTGTGGCCAGCTCTGCTGGAGCTCTCACAAAATGAGCTGCAGTCACTGGTTCTGTCTCTCAAGAGAAATCACTCTCCCAGTGGAGGGGCTATTTATCGTGTTGTTGTTATTATTATTAGTATTAGAGTTTTACCTGCTCAGCAGCCATTGCCCCCTTCGATCACAACATCACAGTTGGTTTTCCACTGGGGAACAAGCCGTCGCCCACCTTTGATCTGTGTGATTTGGTGGGTGCAGATGGGCACAGGAATTAGCTTCCAAAGAGAAGCCTTAGTGTATCATAGCATTCCATTTACCAGCCCTGATGCACCCCCCACAATGAAACTCGATTCGACAACGTTTGTTACGACTCTCAAGGAGGGTAAGCACCTGTTCCACTGACTGTTTTAAGGGGTTGTATGTGTTTGAGGTTGTTAGGAGAGCAGGGTTGAGAGCTGGTCAAATCATTCGAGCCCCTGAATCATCTATGCCTGAAGTCAGACCTCTGTTTGGAAGTTTTAGTTATAGGAATCAATACATTCACTATCCTTGCCTAAGCTAGTTTGGGCTGTTTCTGTAACTCAAAATGGTAAGAGTTCAGACCAATTAACCCCATACACCTGGGTGGCTGAAAATGATCCAGCCACAGGAGTTGCTTGAGTTGTCTCTCAGGCCTCCCGTTTCTCAACGGTGGTCTCCTTCCTACTGATTTGGCTTTAAGCCAGGCATTATTCTCCTCCACAGTCCAGACTGAAAAGTCAAATAAAATACTTTTTGGGAAATGTGAATGAATTAGCATTCTCCAGAGAAACAGAAACAATAGGATATATATATATATATATATATATATATATATATATATATAAAATGATATACACACAGCTTGAGTCAGAAGGCTGTCTGCTGGCTGAACTTCCTTGGGGAAGGTCAGTCTTTTTCTTAAGATCTTGCACTGATTGGATGAGGCCCATTGACATTATGGAGGGTAATCTGCTTTCCTCCAAGTCTATAGATGTAACTGTCAATCTCTTCTAAAAAATATCTTCCCAGAAATATCTAGAACATCTAGTTGTTTGACCAACTATCTGGGTACTGTGCCCTAGTCAAGTTGACACATAAAATTAACCATCACAGTGAATATACTTTAAAATGTGGTGGTTGATACATTGCAGAGAATGTATCTCTCTATATAATATAGATATTATATGTTAATATATACTATAGAATATATATGATCTATTAATATGTAATAATATAACATACAAAATATGTAACAATATATATAATGTATAAAATATATAACATATTATGTATATATACATAAATTTATAAGTTGAAAAGAATAATAATGAAACAAAACCTGTGAATGCACCACCCAAACTAGGCACTGTGGCAAAATGGATGTGTATGAATCCACCTGTCTCCCTCTCAGTCCTATTTTCCTGAGTTGTGAGTTCATTACTGTCTTACATTTAAAAAACAGTTTCTACCACACATGCATGTATCCTTAAATAACTTCTGTTTGTTTCTGAGCTTTAAAGATAGTCTTGTTCAGTAGGTAGTCAGCTGTGACTTGCACCTTTTCACTCAGCGTGCTATTTCTAAGATTCAACTATGTCATCATCGTGTGTAGCTGCAGTTTATTAATTTTCACTGGTGTATGAAATTCCACTGGGTGATGGAAACACACTGTTGTTTTTGTCCAATGTCATTTCAGTAGGTAGTAGAGTTTAGTTTATACCTTTTTGCTTTATGGGAGAGCTGTTGCAAATAAGCTTTTCCAAGTAAGTTTCTGAGATTCTGTAGGTCAGTGGGTCTCTAAGGGCATTACTTAATTCCTAGCAAATTCTCAAGCTCTATACCAGATCTACTAAATTAGAAACTCTGGGCAGGGCCCAGCAATCTGGGTTTTTAGGTGATTCTGATATTCTCTCAAGTGTAAGAACCATGGTTCTATGTATATCCTAGGAGTTGGCTTGTTCATCCTTGACTCAGTTTACCTTACCTATTAAATATTTTTTCTTAGACTGTCTCAAATTTACATCTCTTCACTTTCATGGTTTCATTTTTTTCTCCTTAGCTCAGAACTTCTTAAAATACCCTTCTAAATAATGAATTTATTCCATCTTAATCTCTAAGTCCTAATCACAGACTTAGGATTTCTATCTCTAGGATTAATTTTACCTTCTTCTGTTGCTTTTACATCTCTTTTACATCTCTTGGTTTAAATATTTCAGGTTTTATCTCATATTTATTTTAATTTCTAATTTTCAGTCTGCTCTAACCTTCCTAAGCACCTATTATTTCTGTATTTTTCATCTTATCCCACATTTTCCCCATGTTCTTATTTTTTAATGGATTTCATTTTACCCTTGGTAAGAAATGAGTCTAGAAATTTATGAACAGAAGAGCTCATGTTACAATTGCAAAGTAATTTGAGATTTTCTTACCCTAAGTTGCCTTAATATCCACTTCTTATATCCTCAAAAAGGATTCCTACCCCCAGCTGGGGCAATTCACTAAGAAGTCATGGACAGGAAGTGATGCAAGATGAGATTCTCTCTCCTTTGGACCACGTGGCCAACTGCCTGGTTGGAAACTTTGATTTTCTGAAACAATTTTGCTTGTCAGTAACTCACATTAATTTCCATTGGATGGAATTTCTCTTTTCCATTTAGCTGATTTGACCCAAGAAAATGGTAGAACCCCTACCACCCACAACAGGCAAAATGAGGGGGACCTTGACCCTGGGGAGTTCAGTCAGGCCGAGTATCAGATGTCCTGGGACATCACAGTTAGTATCCCCAGTGGGTGAAAAGGTACCTAGAGGATCCAACAGATAGCACATTTTTAGTATCTGGAATTATTCAGAGCCCTAGAATTTAGGATTTCAATGTGAAAAATGAAATGAGGAACTGCTCAACCAGTTTTTGCATGCAAGAATTCTGTTGGTCTTTATTGATACAAAAGATAATGAAGGACTAAAGAGGGTAGTGATGCTTGGAGGTTGCTACTTAAAAAAACAGTATGCTAAATACTAGGGGTGGTTTAGCATGGGGATTAAAAGCATGACCTCTGGAACCAGAATCTACCGACTGCATGATCTCGGGCAGGGGTCTGCTGGCTGCGAATCCCACTAGCTGGGAGGCTTTGGGCAAATTGCTTAACTTCTCTGTGCCTCAGTTTATTCATAGATAACATGGAGATAATAACATAATTGTTCTAAAGATAAAATGCTTTAATATAGGTGAAATTCTTAACACGGTGCTGATAAGCACACACTAAGCATAATGAATATGCTATTGTTATTATTATCATCATTACTGTAATGTAATTTACATTTTGTAGATGCATCATCATATCACCTCACGATTTAGGGCCTGTGACCTAGCTTGTGAAGAATTTTTATTTATAGGCAACACTTTTAATTTATTTTAATATTATATTTCATATTTAATGGAAAAGATGTTGATTTCTCTGGAAAAGAAGCTTTTAAATAATCCATTAAATATTAACTTAGCTCTTTATTTATTTGAATACATTATGAAGAACTGCACATCTCCACAAGTTATAGCTTAGAGTTTACTGCTAAACAAAGAGCAAGCATGTGAACGCACACACACATCCTAAAGTGGGTTATGATTAGATGTTTGTTTTACAATTTAAGTACTAACACAAAAGAAACACATGAAGTCAGAGCCTAGATTTAATTTTTCTATGGATTTTCAGTTAATGGCCTTGAAATCCTTTAATGAAGGATGCATACCAAGCTGAGTTACACACATTAGTGTTAGGGAATAATTAGGTTCATGAATAAGTAATTCAAAATAATGAAGACTTATGAATTGATGTGCATTATAAACTAGCTGAAATTGTTGCCCTCCCAGAATGGAAAATTAAGGGATGTGCCCTTCCTTGAAGACCTGGCCTTCCTGTGTCCAATAAAAATAGGAGGATTCGTTTTTAAAATACTTTTCTTAGAAAAATGCTGTCCATCTTTCCCAAAATAGTCAGGAAAGACTCAAGAGAATCAACAAATAGACTTGAGGCAGTGATCCCCTCGGAGGCCATATTTGGACATGGTGACGAATGGGGCAGAGTGGAGATTTGAGTGCCTTGACTGTAGTGTGCTGCCAGTAGATGGACTGAATAGGGAGTTCACTCCAAGGTGATGGGCCAGCCTGAGCCTCAGAGGCAGGAGGAGGATGCCATTTCACTTGACATGATTGTCAGTTCTCACCATGGTTATTGTCCATGGGCTTTAAGGGCTAGCAAGGGGGATGGAAAAAACGGTCCATCTTTCGTACCAACTACGATCAGTTGGTGGGGTTGCCTGGATGGTGTTGAAAAGGAGTCAGAAGTTAATTCCCCGCACAGAGTGCTGTAATCAATTAATTGGGCCGGGCATTGGGAGTGGGCAGGGGATGCAACACACTCATGCCAGGTGCTGGCCATCTCAGGCTAGAGCATCTGTGAAAAAGAAAAGAATTCTCCTTTGTTCGGCTCTGAAATCACACTCAGGAGCCTGGACTAATTTTCTCTGCTTTGTGTATTGGCTCATAGACTGGAAATGCCAGGCTTCTGGATAGCCTAAAACAAATAGCAGTAGGATCCCTACTTCCTAGCTGCTGAGGGTCTGAGTGAGCAGGATGCATGTCTGATTTATTTTTGTTTCCTTGTCAGCATAATACCTGGCACATAGAAATTGCTCCATAAATACTTGTTAATCATATATATTCATCAGTTATTTATCGAGCACCTACTCTGTGTCAGGCACTATCTTTGGACTTGAGAGTGAACAAAACAGAAATGGCATGTGCTTAATGGACCTTACGACTTAGCGAGGGGCTGGACAGTAAATGAATCAATACCCAAATGGTGGTATTCACTGGGGCACTGGGTTCTGGGAAAGAGAATAACGGTAGACCCTGCGTGAGGATAAGGCCTTGGGGAAAGGTCCTTTAAGGGAGAAATTTTAGGTTGAAACTGAAGGATAAGTAAGAAATTTCCAGCTAGGGACTGATTTTGCTTGGAAGAGAATTCCAGTGAAAGTAACAGCGTGCGCCCAATCTGAAGGTGGGAAAGGATTTGGCGCAGGATGTAAGGCTGGCTTGGCTAAGGTACAGTGGGAGTGCGGAGGCGGAGGGAGACTCCGGGCTGGGCTCTGCTGAGCTCCAAGGCCATGCTAAACAGTCTGAAATTAACTTTAGGGACGGTGGGAAACCAGTAAGGGCGTGGAAGTTGGGTGGGTCGTGGAGACTTCATTTGATTCACATTTTAAAAAGTCGCACTGGCTGCTGAGAGAAGAAAATAGGTCACCTGGTCTGGGGGTACTTGCCCAAGACCCAAATGGCAAGGCCAGATGGGCAGGCTGGCACCTGAGCTGGGTGCGTATCTACTCTGCAATGCATGGCAGCTGACACATCACGCCCGCCCCTTTAGACAAGGCATGAGCTTGCCAGCTCACAAGAGTCCTCTTTGCTCCCTTGAGTGATGGGGCAGCGGGAATAGGGAGAAGTGGATGAATGACCTTAAGCTCGACTGGTTCATTCACAAAAAGTATGTGACATGAATGAGTCCCAGTCCTCATCTGAATCCTCTGGCTCACACTTTCTCTGAGCTCCCTGTTCCAAACAGAAAAGGGTCAACACAGGTGGGAGCATCACTCTCTGCCATTCAGAGAGATTTGCTGGAGATGAGTCTGGGAAAATTGCCTTGACCATTTTCATTTGCGGACTTGATCTAATCCCTAGGAATATAATTGCCCTGTACATTCTTGAAGGGGTTGCTCTAAGTCAAGCTTGCCTTATGCAGTGGATAGTCCCCAGAGGTGAGGGAATCTTTGAGTGGGGTCAAAGGGTGATTTCCATTGTCTACTTCAGCATGATTCTCCTCTTCCAGGCTGGGCTGCACCTTTCATCTTTCTGCAGGAGTTCCCCCAATTAGTAAAATGGTGAACCTCCTAGAGCACCCATTTGAACTGCTCTTGTGTGAGAGACAGCATGAAATAGGAAAATATTTTCCAAGCTCACGTCCTTTGGCAGCCTTCCTGTGAGGGTTTGGTCTGCATTTCACCAATGCAGCTTAATAATGTTGTTTCATTTGGTTAAGGGAACATTATGTTAATTAAATTAGCGAGAAGATATTGGGTGGCTAAATTGCAATCATTTGGTCTTTGATCAAGACACAGGCTTTCTCAAGTAAGTTGTCGGTTAGAGAATAGGACTTTTGTTGCTCACATTGCCAGCAGCAAGAAAAATCCATTTTTCCTCAGCCCAGAGATGTTTAAATACATCTTAATTGTCCTGATTACTCTGAGAGTTCTATTCTCAAAACTTGGCTCCATTTTAAGGACTGAGTACATCTTGAGAGTGTAAGAAAAGCAACTCCAGCTGAATAAGGCTAAGATCAACATTGTGGGTTTTTTAAAATTTGTATTTGTTTTAGTAATCTCTGCACCCAATGTGGGGCTCAAACTCACGACCTCAGAGATTAAGAGTTGCATGCTCTTCCAACTGAACCAGCCAGGTGCCCCAGTTTTTATTTTTTATTAACTAGCTATTTTCTTTCCTTTCTAAACTAAGAAATAGTGCAGATATATTGTAAAACATTCTGCAGTGCCAAAGGTTATATTCTGAAAAGTAAGACTACTCCTAGTCTTGAACCTCTAGTTCCCTAGACTCCATCATGAGAGTCGATGATAGGTATGATTCCCTATGTCTCCTTCTAGAATTAATCTACACATGTGCATACAAGCATACAGGTGTCTAGACTGATGTATATGGATTTTTAAAGATTGTATCGACAGATATATAGCACATCTGTCATTTTTTTTTACTCAAATGAGGGCTTTCTAGTCCTGTTACGCACCTTGCTTTTCTCAGTCAGCTTAGCCATTATTTCATGATTCTTGGTAGTTTCAATATTCATGTAAATAAACCCTTCACCCTCCTGAATTCTTAATGCTCTGGACTCTCCAGTGGTCTTCATCCTCCTGTTTCCTGATCATATTCTAATCTAGACTCTGTTGTTACCAATACACAGAACACCACTTTATTCTCAGTGTCATGAACCCCACTGCCCAATCATCATGTCTGCATTACGTCAGTCCCTTGTATTCTTTTTTTTTTTTTAAAGATTTTATTTATTTATTTGAGAGAGAGAGAATGAGAGACAGAGAGCACGAGAGGGAAGAGGGCAGAGGGAGAAGCAGACCCCCTGCTGAGCAGGAAGCCCGATCCGGGACTTGATCCCGGGACTCCAGGATCATGACCTGAGCCGAAGGCAGTCGCTCAACCAACTGAGCCACCCAGGCGCCCAGTCCCTTGTATTCTGATTCCAACAATCCTACACCCCAGCAGGACCTCCAAACCATTAAGCCCCCACTGTTAATAGTCCTTCTGTAGTTTTAATCTTTACTCCCTTTCTTGCCCAGCTGAAGTCCCAAAGCCCATTGTTATAATCTCCTTTAGATGCGGCCTCAACCCTCTTGGCCTTCATCATCCCCATCAGAGAAAACACGTCATAGGTTGAGTACAGATTTTAGCTATTTCATGCCCTAAACACAGTCCACTAAGTGGTCTGACCTAAAATATGTAATTCCTAACTTTAAGTGGGTAGTCTGTGTTGCTGATTCTCCCACAACTTTCCTTGGCCCACTGGCTTCCCATTCTCCTTGGACCTCCTTTCTTCTCAAACCTGCAGCCCCCCACCCCTCAGCTTGGCTGATGATGCTACTTTTTATGTTCTGGATAAGATAGCAATCATAGGAGAGCCTCCACATGGCAATACCGTTCATCTACCAACTGACAAGCTCCGTAGTCACGTATCCTACCTTTCAGCAGGTACTGCAGATAAATGGTCTGGCAAGCCTGCAGCCAACATTTGCAAGGCTTGGAGAATAAGCCTACTTGGATGCCCCAGCTCGGGTCATGACCACTTCTTTTTCAAGTTTTACTCTCCTCTCCTAAGCAAAGAGCAGTCCCCAGAAGTGTGGTCCATTCTCAGGGAAGCTAACTTGGGAAGAGGATTCTTTAGGTCCTGGAAGTGGATACAGGCCCTTTGAGCAGAGAAGTCCAGGATCTTAGTTGTACGTAATGTATTATGGAAGTGGGGGCTCTGGTTCCTGCATGGGGTGGAGAGACCTGAGGAGGAAAAGTGCCTCAAAGCCTGAGGCCCAGGTCAGGGGCTCCAGGGGCCCAGATCTAAGAGCGGTGTGACTGTCTGGTCTGCTAAGAACATACCCACCACTGGTGCAGTCAGTTTTCTCCCTGATCTCACTTCCATGACTTCTGTCCAGCCTGTGTTCCCACTTTCTCTTACATCAGTGTTTTGTTGTTGTTGTTGTTGTTTGTTTTTGTTTTGTTTTGTTCTGTTTTGTTTTTATCCCTTCCCTAGTCAATTCTCAGCACACACACATGCTGGAGTTTCTAACAAAAAACAAACACACATGCCTGCTTCTCCCTCTGCCCCCTGCTTGTGCTCTTTTCTCTCTCTCTTTCAAAGAAATAAATAAAATCTTTAAAAAAAATTTAAAATTCCCTCTTAACTTTAATGTGCAGAAAACAATAGTACAAAGCTAAATAGCACCTGGAACCTGGCCTCAGTTTCTGCTATCAGGAATTGGAGTGTCAGTTATCACCTGCTCTTCAAATTCCTTTCCTTTTTTTTTTTTTTTTTTGGTCTTTTTTAACAACATTATTGAGACTTACTTCACATAGCATAAAATTCACCTGCTTAAGGTACACAAATCAATGCTTTTTAGTATACTCAGTGATGCAACTCTCGCCATAACCTAAATCTAAAACATTCTCCGCATCCCCCCAAAGAAACCCCGTTCCCACTAGCAGTCACTATCCCTTTCCCCTTGCCTCCCCCAGCTTCTAGCAACCACTAATCTTATTTTCTGTCTCTCTTGATTTCCCTGTTCTGAACCTTTTATATAAATGGACTCTTGCAGTGTGTGTTCTGCTGTGGCTGGCTTCTTCCACTTTTAGCGTCATGTTTTGGAGGTTCATCCACGTCGTAGCAGCTAACGGTATTTTAAGAGCAGCGAGCGACACAGATTCTCATGTGAACTCTGCGTTGTTAAATGATGGCCACTAATGTGAAAGCACAGTATAGTCAAAATAAAAGATCTGGGACAGTTGATCTGGTTTTCAAGCCACCATTTTGCAAACTTCGTTGAGAGTGTAGACGTATACACAGACTTTGAACAACCGTGGAGGTCAGAGGCCATTTGCCTCTGTCCCCAGTGAATGGAGAACCGAGGGCAGGGTGGTAGGAGGGGTCTGTCCTGAGTGAAGATAATAAGGACACACACTGTTCGTAGATAATTTTTAAGTGATAATAAATGACTAAAAGTTGGTCAGCTTCTTGTCATCATGCCAAAAATTCTAAACAATATTACTAATAAAAATAATCTTTCTCCCAAACATATTTTGTTTATCTTAGTTCTCATCAATTGCTCTGATCACCACTGGGTTTCATTAATAGACGGCTTCAGAGTAGCACATTGTCTTTAGTTTTCCTTTAAAAAACAGTGTTTTGTATGTGGAAGTTTATTTGGAGAACTTCCAGTTATAAATTGGCTTTGGACACAGGGGGACTCAGGCACATGCATCTATCTCAAGAATAAAGTCTTAAAGGTTTGGAACCCTTCAAGCTTGCCTAAGGGTAGCTTGTATCCTCAACCCCTATGGGCCTACCCAGTTTTGCATTTCAACAGGAAATGCAAAACAAACATGGATTGCCCAGGGATTATAATAAAGGAAAAAACAAAACATAGGACACCTCAGCTCTTGTCCTTTTATGTGACCACTTGGAGTTTTTATGCATAAACATTTTTAAACTAGCTTAATAAACAGAAGCCATAATGTTAACATTTGTGACTGCAAAAGACAAATAGGTAGGCACAGATATCCCCCTTTAAAAAATGCAGTGATGAGGGGCACCTGTGTGGCTCAGTCCATTAAGCCTCTGCCTTTGGCTCAGGTCATGATCCTGGGAGCCCCGCATCAGGCTCCCTGCTCAGCCGGGCAGTCTGCTTCTTCCTCTGTCCCTCACCCGGCTCATGCTCTCTCTCTCTCTCTCTCTCAAATAAATAAATAAAATCTTTACAAAATAATAACAAAAATAAAAATAAATAAAAATAAAAAATGCAGTGGTGAAATTAAAAACTAATACCATGTTACTGTTTTCCTTTTGCATAGTTATTTTTTTATTGTATGTATACTTATTTATTTTTTTTTACTGGCATGTTTACATATAGAAAACATGATAAAAGAAAATTTTCCCCAACTATATTTCTTTTCTGCCATGATTTTGTTTCATTTCACAGTAGCTACTGAAAATGCCTTTGACATATAGACAAAGGGAGTGATACATGTAATCCACCCCAAGTATCAAAGTTACTAGTTATGCCACTAGTCCCGGGAAGAGAGAGAGAAGGGGGTGGGGGAGGGAGTACAAAAGGGTTTCATAAAGTAAAAAATGGCATGCCAATGATAAATATATTCCTTCATTCATCTGAAAAGTAACTTCAAGAAGTAAGTGTGTGTTAGACAGTTTTCCAGTTATCTATTGATGTGTAACAACCTGCCCCAAAAGTCGGTGGTTTAGTGTTTTGGTTTTTTTTTAAGATTTTATTTATTTGAAAGAGAGAATGAGCAAGAGAGAGAGAGAGAGAGAGAGAGAGAGAGAAGGAGAGAGCAGGGGAGGGGAAGAAGCAGACTCCCCGCCCAGCAGGCAGCCCTAGATGTGGGGCTCGATCCCAGGACCCTGGGATCACGACCTGAGCCAAAGGTAGATGCTTAACCGACTGAGCCACCCAGGTGCCCCAGGAAATTTTAAATTTTGTGGTACCCCTGTCTCTAGCAAATATAGGAAGTTGAAAGATACAATGAAAGGTGAATAGAATGTTTGACGATTAATGGGAAGCAGAATCATTTCTCTGTGGCATCTGGTCTACTTCACTGATTTTGCACTGCCTGCCTTGCACCTAAAGGTGGCAATCTATGTCTTAGAGTTCTCTCTGAGAACGATGGGAGACAAGGAACACAGGTGATATTCCACCAGAATGCTCCGGTTCCACCACACCTGGGATACACAGCCGGCATGCAGCTGGGGGCATGCAGCTGGAGGTCAGCCCAGGCAGTGTGCCATCTGACTTGCTTTATGCTACATGTTAAACATGGAGCCCTTCACTGCTGTCACTTGCCTCACTCAGAGGGATACTGTAAGGTCAGATCAGAAGGACCTCAAAACTTGATGGTCACACAAATAGACGCCATTGCCCAGTGCTCTCCCACGCTACCCTTACCTTCCCATGTGAGGTTATATCTGACATGCCCATTTGTTTTAGATGCTTTCCTCTCTTGATTATGATGTGAAATCAACAGTGGGATGATAAAGCAGTATTCTTTCTATCCCTCCTTCCTCCCTCCCTCTCTATCTCCCTCCCTAACTATGTGGTTGAGAGTGTGTGTATACGTCTGTGTATAGTCTACACTCTCAACCTAACTATATACCTACCTATCTGTCTTCTATACATCATGAATATATGGAAATGAATTAATATACCACTTTGAGAATTGCTTTTATTACTTAAAAAAATCTCATCACTAATTATAGAAGGTAGTGCTGTAGGAGGTGAAAGGTTGTATACCCATTCTCTGCCTGTCTGTCTCTTTCTCCACTCTCCTTGGTAGAAATGTGTTCAATGTTCAACATTCCAATAAGATGGCAGGCTCCATGCAAACAGGTACCTGATTCATTTTGTTCATCTTTGGAACAGCGAGTGGCACATAAGGCATGGTCCTGAAATTTTTGCTAAATGAGAGGCTGATTATTTAAGGCAAAAGGAGAAAGAGCTGGTCAGTTCAGAAGCCTCTGGTTCCTCACACTGAAACAATACTACATTGTTTTAATTTGTCCTGGTTTTTATTAATAAGTATGCTGGTTATACTGTTCATGGAATGTAGGGCGGTATCAATATACTTACTTTGTATTTAGAAATAATTTCAAACTTACAGAAAAGCCTTGTTCAAAGAACTTTGTTCCCTCTAAATCATTTGAGAGTAAGGCGTTGATATGATGCCATACCACCAGCTAATATTTTAGTGTGTGTTCCTCGGGTCATTAACATTGACATATAGCCACTATCTAATCCATGCACCCCATTCAGATTTCTTCAGTTATTCTAATAATGTCATTTATAGCAAAAGAATCCAATCCGGGATCACATATTGCGTTGAATTGCCGTGTCCCTTTAATCTTCAGTTTGGAATATATCCTCAGTCTCTCCTTGACTTTCATGACATTGATTTGATAATTCGGAACTTTACAGATGAGTCATTTTTTAGGATGTCTTTCAATTTGGGCTTGTCTGATATTTCCTCGCCGTTTGATTGAGGTTGTGCATATGGGGCGAGAATGTCACAACATGATGACATGTCTATGATAGCTGGGTACTTGTTACCACACCCCATCACGTGGCGCGTGAGTTCTCCCATTACTCTTAATGTTCACTTTGATCACTTCTGGCTTTTCCCAATGGAAAGTTACTCTTTTCCCCTTGCACATGATACTCATCTTGTGGGGAGGTAATTTGCAACTACATAAGTATCCAATTCCTAATCAAACTTTTACTAGTGATTTCCATATTCATTGATATCCCTTGGCTAAATTATTGCTATGATAGTTACCAAATGGCAATTGTCCAGTTCCATTATTCTCTCTGCATTCATTCCTTGACATTCTTGTGAGAAGATTTTTATTTTCCCATTTGTTCATATCAGTGCAATCTCATGGATTCCTATTTTATTTAATGGGTATAATCTATTATTATTATTGTTCAGTTTGATGATGAAATTGTACCATATTTGACCAGTGGGGACCTTTCCAAGCTGACTTGGGCTTCCTTTTTTAATGTATCTGCTCTTCTCTGAGAACATTTTTAAATCTTTTCTTTTAAGTTTATTTTACTTTTATTGAAGTAAAGTTGACCTACAATGTTATGCTAGTTTCAGGTGTATAGCATAGTGATTCGACAATTCTATTTATGCAGTGCTCACCATGATAAGTGTAATTACCATCTGTCACCATTCTTACTTTCTGGCACAAGATGGTCTAGGCTCATCTAGCTCTGCTTCTGTCTCAGCCTTGAATCAGGCTTTACTCCAAGAAACTTAGGTTCCTTTTGGCAGAAAATGATATGTAAAAGTAAAATCTGGGCATGTGTGTGTGTGTGCATGTATACAAACATACATATGTGTGTGTGTGTGTGTATGTGATTCAACTACATTTTTCCTTTTCCATATATGTAACCTTTTTTTCCAACAGTGAAAAAAACTAGCTGCTATTATTCTTAACATATTTATTCACTGGATTATTACCCCCTCTGTGTAATTAATCATCCATCACTGCCCTCCCTGTTTGGGTGTCCATCCTTGGTCTCTGAGGCTTTGTTCCAGACCACCACTGTGTCTCTCAAATCTCCCCTTTCAATCTCTTGGTCATCAGATATCTGTGAACTATATTCTATGTGGCACCACTCACTGTTCTAAAGGCAGGAGATGGTGGGGTGAACAAAATGAACCTAGTTTCTGCTCACAAGGAACCTACCTTCTAGTTGGAAAACACCAATATATTTTTTAACTTTTTTTTTTTTTTAAAGATTTTATTTATTTATTTGAGAGAGAGAGAATGAGAGAGAGCGCACATGAGAGAGGGGAGGGTCAGAGGGAGAAGCAGACTCCCTGCCGAGCAGGAAGCCCGATGCGGGACCCGATCCAGGGACTCCAGGATCATGACCTGAGCCGAAGGCAGTTGCTTAACCAACTGAGCCACCCAGGCGCCCTATTTTTTAACTTTTAATTCTTTTTTAGTAGGCACAAAATTTTATCAGTCACATAAACCATATTGGAGTTAAAGGCTGACATATATGGAAACATTATAAACAGATTCAAACTTAGGTGAACACAAGCCAGGATTGTCCCAGAATAACAGTTCCTTGGAAAAGATTTATAAAAAATACAGGTCAATTTGAATAATCATGATCTATCCATGTTAATTCATCACCACCTAGAATATTTATCAGAATTATCAAAGTACTAACCTGTTTTAATAATTTTCCTTTCTTCCAATTAGGTCTTCATTGTCAAGCTTCATTTAGATGCAAATCCTTTAAGTTAAATCTTGCCTAGAAGCCTAAATTGTAAGAGAAGATGTTGTTTGAAGTGGGAGTAGGGTCCCGGAAGCTTTGCCTATTTTCTTCCCCTTTCAATGCAACCCATGGGGTAACTCGGCAAAACACCGTTTGAAACCCTTGGTCTCCGTGGCTGCCATACTGTTCCCTCAGTGAGTCTTCTGAAGGACTGCATTCTTTTATGTGTACGACAAATAGCTATTGAGCATCTGTCCTGTGCCTCGTATTATACACGGTGCTAGAGAAACAACAAACTGGAACAGTCCGCTGTCATCTCCCCCAGCTTGCGGACTACTGAGGAACAGGGACAGCATACAAATCAACACACACCAAGTAAACAGGTATCAGGGAAACACATACCAAGATATTTCCAGACCGTTGGAAGAAATATGAAGTAAATGTATGAATCTGCTAGAGAGCCCTGTGGCAAAAGGTGAGCTTTTGATGACAGCATGATGTGGAAAGGCCTCCCTAACATAGTGATATTGAAGCCAAGCCCTAAATAATGTGGATCCAGGCATGGGGAACGGTGGGCAGGAGTGGTAAGGGAATTTCAGGCAGAGGGAAAGGCATGCTTAAAGGCCCTGAGATAGGGGAGACCTGTTGCACTCTCAAGAACCTAAAAAGGCCACTATGGCTAGGAAAGATCTATCAAGGGCGAGAGGAGAGGTTGCAGATGTAGGAAGAGGCCACTTCTTGAAGTGCTCTGGTTAGAAGTATGGATTTTATTCTTAAAGACGTGGAAATTCAGGAAAAGATTTTATGTAGCAAAGTGGATTTAATAGATATTTGTCATGTTTTGGCCACATGATATCTCATTTACTTTCCTGTATTTGTGGTGGTGGGTGGTGGTTCTCCCTTGTGTGGATCCTGTGATCAGTGCTCTCCCCCTGCCAGCTTCCCCAGCAGAGCCCTTCCTCTCTCCATCCATCGTTGTCGTCGGCCACAATGTGGGGCACAGAATCCTGGCTTGGTCAGTCACAGGACTCTGGCCCTGGAGAAGGGGGAGGGGCCTCGGGACTTAGGGAACTATTTCCAACAGTATGGTCTTAATCAAATGGCTCCTTCTGGGCATGACCTTGGCAATGGGTCTTGTGGCTTGTTTTCCCTTGAGTCCTCTTTATTTCTTCCTCCTGGCTCCCCAGCCTTTGTGTTGATCTAGTGAACTCTCCAACATCTCCTAAGCAGTTTTTTCTGCTTAGGTTACTGTCTTGCTTGCAGCCAGGAACTGTGACTGATGTGTATCTGAAGAAGATCTCTTGGGTTGCTGGGGACAGGAAAGGTTAGGACAGAGGAGAAGGTGGCCTTGATTAGGTAATGAGGGTGATAGTAACAGAAAATCTTGTGCAGAGATGAATATCCAGGCATAGGTAAAAGCACCTCTCTGAATGGGGAAGGAAATCACAGCTATGAAGACCATGCATTTTCCTTCACACAAGAATTCTGAAGTCATCCTTTGCCTGCAACCAAAGTATATTCAGTTACAATTTTGGTAAAAACAAGGCAACTGTTTAACAAGCTCCCTTACTTGTTTTTCCATTTACAACAGATACTGAGAAACGTATAAGAAATAGAAGTGAGATAGGAAGAGCAGTACTCTTAGAGGCAATTAATTCTTCATACCTTTGCATCTCTTTGAAAGCAGTCCTATAATTCAACTCAGCACAGAGATGCACTTTCAGAATGATAACCCTCACCAGCAGTTGTAAGTACTCTGAGAGATATGCTTTGTTTGGCTTGCATAGCATTAAAAAAATGACTTAGTTCTCAACATCAACAAATAGGAAGACTAGATTTCATTGTGAAAATCCTTAGCTTTTCTGTTTAAGAATTTTGAGCAGCATCCTTTAAAAAGGAAATGAGTACTCCCCATTTTACCACAGTCCCCATCATTCCTTCTTGTCTCTTTCACCTGATATGTGTTTGTTACCTGCTTAATCCCATGAGTATTTAATTTTGAAATTCCCCAGCAACATCAACAAAAGTTTAAATTCTGTTCCATGGATGTTTAAAAAGATGAGACCATGAATGAAAATGTTGGAAATACTGCCATTAATTTTACTAACATACTAATATGGTAGGAATTAAACTTCAGTATCCTACTCCTAATAAATACAGAGGAGATAAGTATTGCTCTGTGGCTATATTCCCTGAATAATTATTTATGAGACGATATTTTTTATAATCTAAAACAGGGAAATGAACATGTCATCACATGAGGCAGATTTGGGGACAGGCAAACATCATTGTTTTTGCAATTTGGAAAGAAAATTACGATTATTATTTTTGGAAATGATCCAAGGGTTGTTCTGGTCTTTCTTTTCTCACCAATATTTAACTTCCTTGATGCCTGGCTGGTACTTCTTTTGATTTTTCACATCGTTTTGTACTTTTCTGCATTGTTAGAAGTGTTCACATTCATATGAACTTTACAGATACAAGATAGCTCTTTAAAACATCAAGCATTATGGGAAAGGTGAGATTGCTGGGAGATTTTGTGGATCACTGTAGAGGTTTCAGGTGGAAAAAATTAGATCTCTCTTTCTGATCAACTCCTTAAGTGGGCACTGGGGAACTGAAACATTAATTTTTGGGTGATAAGAGATTGCTTTGAAGTCAGAGTCATATTTGGTGCTATTGTGGGTGGTGGGTGGTGGGTAAATGGACTAGCCACTAGTTTCCAAATTCAGGATGAAACCTCTCTTCCAGTCCCTATCTAAAGGCCCTACATGATCTAATTCTTGCCCGCCTCTCTGACTCTTCTACCTTCTCCTGTCATGACTCATTAAACATAATTTTTACTTAACCCCCCACCCCGTTTTCAGGATATATTAATGTGTGGGACTGGGATTAGGGTGAAGCAAGTAAAGCACCACCTTAAAATTTTATTCCTCACCCCCATCCTTCACCCCTACCCCTGCCCTTGCCTTAAATTCTGTCCCCCAGTAAGTCACTTGCTTCAAGTACAAAATTTAAGTGTGTGTGTGGGAGGGAGGGGGGTTTGGAAAGTAATCAAGAGAAATAATATTGTAATGCAGTATTTAAAAAAAAAAATTAAAGTGGAGGCAAAAGGAAAATGTGGATCCTTATACACATTTTAATGTATTTTTAACACTTAATTTTTTCCAAAACCTTAAAGTAGTTGAAAATCTACTGAATAATTGAAATGTAGGTATATTAAAACTTATAACTTTAATATAATTTTGGACACATTACTTATACTATTAACAGAATTTATTATAATTTGACTTTTCTGCTCTAATGGAAGCAAAATCATGGATGGTGCTGTCAAGGTCCACTCCTTTATTTACCTTGTAAAAATTGCCATATTTGACAATTTCTCTTTTCTAAGTACCTATCTTAAATAAATTTGAGTGAGGGGAATGAAAACTTAATATGGCCTCTGAGAGGGGCAAGGATACTTGCCCATCTTGGTTCTGAACAAACCGATGTAATGAGGCAATGGTCTTGGGGCGATCAACTAGCACCTTGATTCCTGTAGAGCCCATGTGGGAGGACTTGGCTTGAAGTCTGTTAGTCAAGAAGGCGTAGTGATTCTGAATTCCACAGCTCGGTAGACTAAACACAGCCAGTCACAGATAACACTTTATCAGGGCAGAGTTGCCTCTGGAGAAGCCGATCAGAAGGCTGCTCCCACAGAGCAGGCAGCTTGCTCCTGAGAGAAAGGGTACAAATGAGTTGAACATGAGCAATTGTTCTGCCTGAATTTACCACTCAGATTCCCTGCACTCACTCCAGGGCAAAGAGAATGGAGAACAGAGAGATGCTGAAGATGACACCAAATGAGCTGCTTTTGCAGGAAGGAATATCAAGAGGAGAGAAGAAGAAATCCCCACTAAAGCAGACAAAGCATATTCTACCCCAGGATATTTGCATCCACTGGCCTCTCTGCCTGAACCCTCTTTCTCTATGTCTTCACACAGCTGGCTGCTTCTCAGAATTTCAGTCAAAGCTCAGTTGTTGCTCCTCAGGGAGGCCTCGTCCTGACCACTTTAATGTTGCTCACCTGTTCCCAGGTAGATCTTGTGTGTTTTAATTTATGGAGTATGTTTCTAAAGTTATGTTATCAGTACCAACTGAGTTCCATAATAGCAGTAACCATGCCTGGCTGTTGAGCACCTTAGACTGACTCTAGCCCACAGTAAGCAGGCATCTTAGGTTAGGTTGCAGAGCCTGGGATGAGTTTTCTTAGGCAGGTGCTTCATTGAGGTGGTGTCCTAGAGAGAAGCTAGAGAACCGGGACAGTCCCAGGGAAGCCAGAACTGTTGGCCACCTAGCCTCAGGCTAATCCCATGGGGGGCTCTGGAGCATGAATGGCATCACACAGTTGTCCCACTTGGAAGCCAGCAGACTGGGTCCTCACCCCACTTGCCCAGGATGAGTCAGTCATTGACAAGAGAGGAGCTCCCATGAGCTGAGGGCGATTCTCAGAGAAGGGTACAATTGTGAGCAATTAGCAGGGCATTAGTACATTTCTTGCAAAAGAGGGTCTATGTGAGCCAGCCACAGAGTAATGTACACGTTCCTAAGTGTGCAATAAATCTCTGGTCAGAGGATGAATGAAATATATGAAATTTACAATATCATCCCATGTTAATCAAAGCGACCCAACCATTGTTTTGCATTTAGGACTCTGTGTGGCTGAGATGGTGTCATTTCCTCAAGCTCTTCTACCATATGTCTTGGTGATATCTTATGCATTACAACCAGAACATTCCCTTCTCCACAGTTCTTCTCTCTTGTTTGTGTATATGCAAAGTTTATGACTTGCTGATTCAGAGTCCCTCAGTCTGTTAATACATGCTGGGGGTAATTTAGGGGCTTTGAGAGAATGTGCTAACTTCTTAATGAATCCAGAATGCCTTGTAGAAGATTTTGGTTCTATTCCAATGTGACGAATGGTATCCTGGTGTGTAATAGAGACGTTCTTGCCACAGCTTCTACACAAGAGTGGAAAAGTTGTAAAGAGGCAGGTAATCAATTGGTCTTTTCTGTTTAATTCCAATTGACTTATTTTGGGCTCCTTCCACTTGCTACTTAAATTCAAATTCCATTTAAATAACCAAGTAATTCTAAATACTGAGTGTATCTATCTGCATTTGTGTGTGCTATTTATATGTATATATGCACATGTGTATATATAAATATATGTGTGGATATATAAAACCTCTCACCTTTAGACAAGATTAATGGCAGTTTAGAAACAATGTATAAAGCAACAGGATTGTAAAAGGAATAGAAAAAGGAGGAAATACTAACATCCACCGTCATCAACACAAAAGGAATGGAGCGGGTGATGAGTTTGATATAAAAATGTATATTATCAAATCCTATATGCTTGTTAGATAGGATGAGGCCCAGGTTTCTCTATAGGCATCTAACATAAGGGAAACACAGGCTATAAGGCATCTTATAAAGCTTCTGACAAAGGGAAATTATATTTTTTACAGCACTAGGATAAAGGCAAACTAAATTTCTATGAAGGGTACTAGCATTCTTGAGTTGAAGGAAAGGCAAATGTCTCATGAGAGTCTTCATATGATCTATACGCAATATTGTTCATAGGTATTGCTGTATTGCAATATACGTGTTCTTGAAAAATGTCACAGAATTACTCAGTAAAAATAATGGGACTTTGGGGGAACATAATATTAGACAAACCACTCAAACCATGCAAGTATGTAATCATGACAATAATAAAAATCATACTAATCCTAAACAACAAATATGAGCACAAAGATATTACTTCTTAATAAAGAAATAGTACAGTAAGTATCTTGGATGAAAAGTAAAGAAAACTCATTGGAAGAGAGTGTGAAGGAAGCACTGAAGCTGCAAAATTAAATGAATAGATAAACACATAAAGAGTGGAAAGAATCATGCAAGAATCATTTTCAAGACAAACTCCAAGGTCAACCAAGTGTAGAGAATAACTCGAAGTGAACAGATAACATCTCTCCCACCCCAACCGGCTCTTTGTAGTCCAGATAGGGTTAAGTGGCAGCCATGCCCAGAAGGCTATGTTGACATCATCTCTTTATTTCCAGGTCGCCTAGGAGCTAATTTACATCACAGAAGCAGGCACTTAGGGAGAAGAGACTGCTTAATTTTTTTTAAATTTTTTTATTTTTTAAAGATTTTATTTATTTATTTGACCAAGAAGAGACACAGCGACAGAGGGAACACAAGCAGGGGGAGCGGGAGAGGGAGAAGCAGGCTTCCCGCCAAGCAGGGAGCCCGATGTGGGGCTCAATCCCAGGACCCTGGGATCATGACCTGAGCCGAAGGCAGTCGCTTAACGACTGAGCCACCCAGGTGCCCAGGACTGCTATTTTAACAGGACATTACATGTGGGTGTTTTAAAGGGCCCTGAACCAACCACCTTTCCGAAACATTTTAGAAACCAAATCAGCACACATTCTGTTTGTTTTTGCACAAATAACTCATAATTTAAATTACCTTGTTTGTGTTTCCTTGTGTGGTACTCAATTTGCCATTTACGAATCTACCTAATAGATATTCTACTAAATGACAAGTTCACTAATGTTTGGCAATTAGCAAAGTGAGGTGCTTTTCATAATGGAAAGTACCGTGTTTTCTGATTTTTAAAAAAATTCATCGATAGGATTTGGCTGTTCCCGTCTGAATATGAATTGGTGAACTAGGTCGGGAGTGGAATACAATTTTTCTCAAAAACTGCACTATTTATAGTGGGGCTTTCTGAGTATTTCACACTGCCATACGTGTATCACAATATTGTTAAGATAAATAACAGGAAATAAAACACTTTCAACTTGAGTAGGTTTATCATGAGATTTTGGATAAGAGTTTAGAATGCAGTAGATTTTTGGCAAGTTTTCTCCCTAACAAGTAAAGATTGATCCTCAGGAAAAATCAAGGTTACTATATATATATATTTTTTAAGATTTTATTTATTTATTTGACAGAGAGAGACCAGCAAGAGAGGGAACACAAGCAGGGGGAGGGGGAGAGGGAGAAGCAGGCTTCCCGCGGAGCAGGGAGCCCGATGTGGGGCTCGATCCCAGGACCCCGGGATCACGACCTGAGCCGAAGGCAGACGCTTAACGACTGAGCCACCCAGGCGCCCCAAGGTTACTATATTATATGGGCCATTCTGTTAACAGCACTTGAGGAAAAACGAAAATGGGCTGCTAGTCTCAATGTAAATGGCATACCCAATTTAGAAATAAATGGCTGAAGGATTGAAGAACTATTGGAATATATGTCTGCCTTGTGTTTGGCCATTCAATCCAATATTATGAAGTAAGTGCTAGGATTTACTAGTGGCACTTACCATTTTATGACTATGTGGGAGCTCTGTGATATTATTTTTGTGTCCCTTAGAGGGAGAAAATGCACAGAACCTGCAGAAATACGAATAGAGAGACGTTACAAGAACAAAAAGAGGAAATTATCAAGCAGTGGCCAATAACTTAAGACTGCTAGTATTTTCCTCTTGAAATCAAGTTAGTTCAGTGATGCCATGCCGCATATGTTAAATTTATAAATCTGTGTCAGTTTAAGGTTCAACAAGATTTTTATTGTTGTTTTCTTTCTCCCTTGAACAAATTTCTCCTGAGAATTTATTTCCGAGATTGCAGAGAAATAGCAACCTGCCAATCACTGGCTGACTTGATCAGTGCAGACAGCTGTGCCCTCATGAAATTTTTAATCCACTCGGGATTGAGCAGTTGGGAGTATGGAAATTGGGGTTTGGAATTAAGTATACGCCCTCCCCCCCTCTATATTCCTTTGACATATGTCATTTAAGGAAATGATCCCGAGGTGTGACTTTGTCCTGTACATTAAGGGGTGGGGGACAAAATTATGACTGAAACCCTAGTTTCTGAAATCTGGCTGAGTTCTAATGCTGGCTTCATCTTGTAGGAATGTGCTAAATTTCTACCAGCCACAGCTCCTGCTGCAGACCAGAGATGACTGAATAAGACAAGGCACATAATACCCCTGATAGAGCCCCTAGTGCCTCCCAGGGAACTCAGTACATCTTAGCTTCCTAAATTATCACTGCTGTTATTACACTATCTTCAAACCCAGGCTATGGCAAGATTGATTTATTCTTTCCGAGCAGTGGAAGCTACCCTTTGGCATGTAGATACTAAGGGTAACAAATATCATCATTGATCTAAAGCCTAGAATTTCTTCACCACTCATTTGTGTGTATCTGAATGGGTTTGCATTACCCTGCAACCAGATGTGAGCGGGGGCAATTTGCATACGAGTCTCTGCTGTTGAAAACCATTTTGGCAGCAAATTCTATATGAAATTGTCACTATCATAGTAGGTCGAACAGAGACAGATTCATGGGATATTAGAGAGCATCTCAGAGTCTGCTTAGATGCTGCCACTGTTTTGAATGGCATAGGGAAGGATCTACGCTTGTTTGTGAATGGATTCAAATGTTTGATTCAGTAAAGACAATCAACTGCTGTTCTTTTTTGAAAAAAAAATCAAACTTGTCTCCGGGTAGGATTGGTTTAATCTAGATGGAGTGCAGAGCTTCCCTGTTATTTGGTGTACAAAAATCCAGCCTCAGTTCTAGAAAGGGTACAGGCCACCAAAGTGAAAGAGGCAATTTGGAGATAGAGAAGTACCATATTTCATTTTGATTAATTAAAAGAAATCATAGCATGGTGCTTTAGATTTTAATATTTTGGAATGAATGCATTTAAAAAAATAGCCTACCTCTGTAATTGGCTGGATTGATCATTATTTCCTTTCAGATGAAGATAGGTTCTGGGAGATTTATTGTTTCAAAACAAGCGCATACTAGTAATTACATGTGTGAGTTAAGTATATTTTTTTTTCCAAAGGAGAGGCATTAAAATTATCTTTAAATTCTTCTTTGCAGATTGCTTTCAGTCCCCCACAGTGTTTTCTTTGTATTTTCAATACCCTCATCAGTGGCCGATTTTATCCTTTTATTTATTTTTTTAAAATTTTTTAACTTATTTATTTGACAGACACAGTGAGAGAGGAAACACAAGCAGGGGGAGTGGGAGAGGGAGAAGCAGGCTTCCCACTGAGCAGAGAGCCCGATGCGGGGCTCAATCCCAGGATCCCGGAACCATGACCTGAGCCGAAGGCAGATGCCCAACGACTGAGCCACCCAGGCGCCCCCGATTTTATCCTTTTAGTACAGGTAACCACTGTCTTACAGAGAGCATCTGTTCCCCGCCACTCCCCACCCCTGCCCCATTAAATTAACCTAGCATAGTCCAGTGTGGTTGAACTCAAACATCCGCCATCTTCATGTGGCAGGCAGAGCTATCTGTTTAGCACATAATCATTCTCCATTCTTCTTTCCTAAGGGAATCCTAGTTTCACTCAGGGCAACAACATACAGCTAGAGACTCCCTTCTCCCGGCTCCCTTGCAGCTAGAGTTGGGCACATGCTGCAGGTCCACTGACATGTGAGTAGCGGTCTAGTGGATGTTTCTTGGAAATCCTTTATTTTCCAAAAAAAAACTTACAGAAGCTGGTGAAGCCCCTCTCTTCTCCTTGTTGTGAATGCTGCTGTGACAAGGTAAAGACAATAGACTGAGCATGGTGGCAAAGAAAGACAGAAAGCCCCTGCATTCCTGATGACATTATTTAGCAGCTGCTGAGGCAATGCCAGCAATCACATTATCTCCAGGCTTCCTATCGTGTCAGAGAAAAAGAAATCCCTATTTGTTTAACCCACCATGCACCAGTTATTGTTTCTTGCAGCTTACCTACCTAGCCACATTCCTACAAGCACAGCTATTAAGTTGAGCATTGTGAGAGAAAATCAACCATTGTGATTGGTCTCGATTTTAACTCATGCTTATAAAGCAGACAAGGTCACACTTTTCATCCTATGATTCTTCTCTTTTCTTTCTCTCCCTCCCTCCCTTCCTCCCTGCTTGCTTGCTTGCCTTCCTTCCTCCCTTCTTCCTTCCTTCCTTCCTTCCTTTTCTTTCTCTCTTGTCTTATACCCTTTAGTCACTATCTTCTCTCTACCACATGAAAAAGTCACGCAAACTTCATTCACAACATGGGACCCCTCAGGAACATTCTCTATCCCTATATCCTCTACCACATCTGTCTCTCCCTGCATCACTACTCACCATCCTTAACTGGCCACAGGAAAAGATATGCTCCTGCATCTCTCAAAGGGAGTACTTCCATTGTTGCTCTGCACCTGCATCTTGTCTGTCCTTCACCATGATGTTGCTCCTTTCTCTTCTTTCTTCCACATCTTCAATTTATCTCTTGATTCTAGAACACTATCTCTTCTTTCTTCCACATCTTCAATTTATCTCTTGATTCTAGAACACTACATCAAAAAAAAAACATTCTAGTACTTTTCATCATCATAAAAACTTGCCTTGACTGTCTCTTTCTTTTAGCTTCTGACCCATTTCTCTGCTCTCCTTTCCAGACAAATAATTGGATGATACTTTATTAAGTGTCTCCATTTTCCAAAGTCATTGGCAGCCCACTACAATCCTGCTTATCTTCCTACCAGCACGCTAAAGCTAATCTTTTCCAGGTCATCAGTCTTTGTGTAGACAAATCCATTGAATGGTATTTTTTTTTAACCTATTGGCAACATTTGGTACAGCTCACCAAACTTTCCCTGAACTTCTTTCTTGATTGTCTGTTTGGTTGTTGTTTTGTGTGTGTGTGTGTGTGTGTTTTTAACAATGTATTCTCAGATTTTCTTTCTTCCTTCCTTACTATCTGCTTTCTGTTTTTTTCCATTCTCGCATGGTCTCTCAAAAGTTACAATTCCTTAAGACTAAATTTTGGACCATCTTTCTTGTGTGTCTATATTTCTCCCCAAATAATATCATTCCCCAAATAGTGAAAATGTACTTCTGCCTATGCCCTCTCCTCTGAGCTCCAGATGCATTGAAATACCCATTTGACATAAGGTGGGTATCTTAATAGGCATCCCACACATAACACATCCACACAAAATGATGAGCCCCTCCTCTGACTCTTTGCTTCCAATCCTTTCTATCTCAGAAAGTGTCATCATCATCACCCAGTTATTAAAGCTAGAAATGTGGAAGTCATACTTGATATTCCCTTTTCTTAATTCTCTACATCCAATCTATCAGCCAGTCCTCTTGGTTCTGTCTTTAGAACCTACCTTGGATACCTGCTTTACTTGGACTTATCACACAACATCCATAACATTCTTTCAAAAATAAAGCACTCATCATAAGAGCTAAAATTGAAAAGAATGACAATACCGATTGGCGGTGAGACATAAAGCAATGAGATCTCACACACTGTTAGCACAAGTTTTAACTGGTGAAACAACTTGGGAAGGAAGAGGCATTGCCTATTAAACTGAAGGTATGCCACAGTTCTATTGCTGAAGGCCTGCCAGCCAGCAAGAATGAGTGTATGTTTGCACCAGGAAACATGTACACAAATGTTTATATCAGCAGATCCAAAAAACAACCCAGTGGACATCTACAGAAGAATGGACGCAAACATGAAATTGAAGGTAAACATAAATGGAATGCTATAGAGAATAAAAGTGAATAACTTAAACCTACATGTAACAACATACATGAATTTTCAAAATTATATTTAAATTGTATCAATAATACTTCTTGTTTTTTTTTTTTAAGTTTATTTATTTATTTTAAGTAATCTCTGTACCCAACATGGGGCTCGAACTTAGTCCCCAAGATCGAGAGTCACATGCTCTTCCCACCGAGCCAGCCAGGCATCCCCCGGAACCAATAATACTTAGCAAAATAAGCCAGACACAAATTGATACAAAGAACAATTTCACTGAAGTTTAAAAACCTGGAAAGCTGAGCGGTAGTATTTAGCAATTCATACTTCGGTGGGAAAAGTATAATGGAAAGCAAGAAAATTATTACTATAAAAGTGAAACTATCATTTATCACAGAGGGAGGGAAGGTAGCTTTGAGTGACAGGGGGTAGGCAGGGGGTTCTGGGGTGCTGGCAAGGTTCTATTTTTTGTCTCGCATTTGATTTGACAACTGCACACCTTATAACAATCTATTCCTTACACCTTTCTGTATATCCATTATATGTTACAACAAAATATACAAATAACTTCCCTGAATGAAACCAGCCTGTGCAGGACGAAATCCAGATGCCTCTGTGTCCACAAGACTCTGCAGGAGCTGGCTGGACTGCTTTGCAACCTCACCTCCCAGCTCTTTGCTGCTTGTTAACCACACTGATGCTCACCTGCTTGCTGAGAGTTCCTTGAACACACCAAGCTCTCTGCTAGCTCATGGCCTCTTTACCTGCTGCTTCCTCATAAAGAAAGCCCTCCTCTGGCTTTTGTTTAGTGAGCTTCCTCTCCTTCGAAGTATCGGGTTAAAATGTCATCTCTTCACAGAAGAGATCCTCTATAAAGGTTCTCCCTTATATGCTCTGGCATACCACCTGTTTGTTTCCTTTGTGCCTAGCACAATTTGTGTTTCTTTTGGTGCTACTGACTAATTTGCTGACTAGATATATTTCAGCTCTGCTGGAGGTCCTAGGAGGGCAGAGATCTTTGTTTGTTGTTTCTTTATCATCGTGATCCCAGTGCTTGGCAGACAGTATGCTTGGTTATGCAGGAAGAAAATCCACGGATTGGACTTGAGGAAGATACCGTATTTGTTGACCTGATTGAGGAATATTAACTATTAAATGAGTAAGCACTTTCTCCTCTGGTTCGTGAAGTGGCTGTAAGCAATTAAAAACTTGTTTTTCTCCCTGCTCTCTTTCCACACACACAAATACCATATTGAAAAATGACCCCATTCTAGTCTTCCAAGGTGACTGTACAGAAGAGATGATGCCTCAGTGATTATTCAACTCTTGGCTTGAATGAGAGATGGTTAGAGCTAGAAGATACTTTAGGGACCGCATAGTAAATAAGGAAACTGAGGCACGGAGAGGTGAGATAGTTTCTTCACTGCAGAAGGGAAAGGCGGGTTTTATTTGCCTTAGGGAAAGGGCACCATTTGTCCTCAGGACCACGTTCAGGTGACTGACATCTGCCTGAGGGGTGTGATGCTCAGAGCCCAGGATCCCTCCAAATCTTGCACCTTCAGACACTGCCCTGGCCTCTTTGCCGGAGTGGTCATCTAAGTTCCCAATCTCTCCGCAAATTACAAAAGCACAGGAGCTTTGTCAATCTACATAAAACATCTGAATGCTAATGAAATGGCCCAGCACATTAATTAGATAGTCAATAGATCATTCAGTCTTAACAGCTCAGTTCTCTTCTTTTCCTTTATTTTTCAAACAATAGAGGTGCAACGCATTAGGAATGAAATCAGAATACCAATTAATTCCAGTTCAGTACATTTCCAAACAAGTTTTCGTAACCACACACCAGAAATATTTAAAAATTACTTTCATAATATTAAACTTTACCTCTTTCATTTCTAATCCAAAACCAGGAAAAAGACATTGATTCTGTTTACACATCTACTCTAAAGAGGTTTCCATAGAAGTGGATCAGCAACACTAAGCCAAAAAAACATGAATCTCAGAAGAACAAAATCATTTGCCCACGTTAATTAGTCATCAGAACTGATAACTGGTATGAAATGTCTATAAATTTAAATGGAGGGGATGCCAATTTTGTTACAAAATAAGATTATAAAATTCAACAGTCAAATTTTATAGGACTTCTTTCAGGCTAGATAATGTAGTCCAAAACTCATTAAGAAAGTGGTTTTTTTTGTTAAAGGCAGAAAGTTTAGCATGAAATATCAGAGTGTTAAGTTATTTATTCATTCCAGAAATCACTGGGAACCTTTTTGGAGGAAAAAAAAAATCACTGACATTCATTTTTTTTTTTCCTGTTTAATCAACCTACAATCAACTATCATTTTTTTTATTATGTTATGTTAATCCCCATACATTACATCATTAGTTTTTAATGTAGTGTTCCATGATTCATTGTTTGCATATAACGCCCAGTGCTCCATGCAGAACGTGCCCTCTTTAATACCCATCACCAGGCTAACCCATCCTCCCACCCCCCTCCCCTCTAGAACTCTCAGTTTTTCAGAGTCCATAGTTCAACTGACTATCATTAAAAGAGAGTATGAAAGATCAAAACTAACTAAATAAAAAGTAATGTGTAAGACAAGATTTGGAGACAGTTTTGAGATGGCTGGTTCATTTCATTGCTTTGCTGTTGCTGTTTAGGGTAGTATTTCCAGGCTTAAGCCACATTCCCAAAGAAGCTTATATACTGACACGTGTCAAAAACAAAATTACTAAAGAAGTTGTTTTGTTTGTTTTTCCTAAACTATACACATTTGATTGTTTAATTCCTATTGAGGATCTGAACAGTGATATAGATGCCTTTCATCATAGTATTGTGATGTTGTTTTATATTGTTGGCAGATGACTTGAGAACTACAAAAAAAAAAAAAAAACCACAAAGAAAAATAAACATTGCCTATAAATCTATCACCAAACATTTTGTTATATTTCCTGTAGTCTATTTGTCCATGCCAACTTAGTGTATATATTTTATTGTATATATACATATTTGATATGATTATATAGTTTATAAATATTAGACAATCTCATACTTTAAAAATAATAGGCTTTATTGAGGTGTCATTTACATGAAATAAAATTCAGTCATTTTTAATTCTGAATCATTCTTCATTCCTTAAAGTAGCCCTGTTTGGTAGTGGTTTATCATCTTTAATATATTACAAAATATAATTTGCCAAGTTTTGTTAGGAGTTTTGCATCTGTATTTATGGGTGAATTGGATCTGTACTTTTCTTATTTTTTCTATGTCAGGTTTTCCATAGAGATTTTATTTGACTGGAGAATCTTTTAAAAAATTCTAGAATAGCACATATAATTGGGGTCAATATTCTTGGGAATGAGAAATTAAAACCAAAAAAAAATTAAACTCATGTGGGCCCAGAATTGTTATACATACATAATTGTATATGTATGTACAAATCATGGGTGTGTGAATGTGCGTGTGTAAAAACTTAATGAGCAGTAACATAGAAAAAAATGTTTCTTAAATTTCCAAAATTGAGTTTTCATAAATCTATGTGAATTTTGGTTGTTTGCATCATCCTTTTAATGATTAGTGAATGAAAACACTATATTCAAATTTATTTGAACAAAGTTGCATGTTATGTTGTTTTGTTTTCTTTATAAATAAATGTTTTTGTAACATTTATAAGCTCCTACATATTTAATTTTGCTTTTAACTTAAGTTCCTTTGACTTTTCTATTCCTCTTTTTTGACTGGAAAGAGAACTTCTTTAATGGTTGTTTTGAAGTCATCTCTTAAGCTTATAGGTCACGGATTTCTTTATTTAATACACCAATCAGCCATTGTTTTTATTCCTTGTTTTGTTTTCTTTAGATAGTTCATTCTTTTTCAATCATCCTCCATTTATAATACAACCATGTAAAGCCATAATATACCTCTGAATATCCTGTTCATGAATTTTTTTTTTTTATTAAAGATTTTATTTATTTGACAGAGAGAGAGACAGTGAGAGCAGGAACACAAGTAGTGGGGGTGGGAGAGGGAGAAGCAGGCTTCCCGCCGAGCAGGGAGCCCGATGCGGGGCTTGATCCCAGGATCCTGGGATCACGACCTGAGCTGAAGGCAGACGCTTAACGACTGAGCCACCCAGGTGCCCCCTGTTCATGAAATTTTAAAAAAAATCTTTTTTCTAAGTATTATATATATTATATTCAAAATTAGTCAATGACTGTCACATACTCTTCACCTAGATTCACTAGCTAATAACATTTTCCACTTCTTTCTCACTCCCTCTTGTGCTCTCTCTCCCTATTTGCTTTTGCTGAACAATTTGTAATTTGCAGACATCATGATCCTTCTTGACCTATGTCATCACCTTGTATTTTCAAAGTAAAAGGACATTCTCTTACATAAATCTAGGCGCGTTTATCAAATTCAGGATATTTAACATTGTTTAAGTTTCATTATCTAACATATACTCCATATTCCAATATTTAAAATCATGTCCCAAAGCACAAATTTGTATGTTAAATTTCCGTAACTTTCTATAAGCAGTATTTTTTTCTAGCTCTAAGATCTGACCCAGGGCCATGTATTTCCTTTCACTGTTGTGTCTCTTTAGTTTCTTTTAATTAATACTTTTTCAACCTTTTGTTATTTTGCTTGATATGGGCAATATTGAGGAATATAAGTTAGCTGTTTTGTAGAGTTCCCCTAATATGGGTTTTTCTGATTTTTCCCTGCGATTGGATTCAGGCAGTACATTTTTAGCAGGGATACTTACAAGTGATGTTGTGTTCTTCTCAGTGTATTAAATCAGAAGGTACAAGATGTCCATTTGAGTCAATTTTTATTAGATTACATTTGCTCACTTCTAGGTAGTATCTGCCAGATTTCTGCACTATGAAGTTACCTCCTTCCTCCATTTGTAACTACTAAATAATCTATGGGAAGATACTTTAAATTGTGTGAGTATCCTGTTCACAGCAAGGGTTTTAAATCTCAACTGCTGATTTTTGCCTATTATTGCTCTAGTCCTTGCAAAATAGTGAACTTTTAACTCTTTCATTACTTCAACATTTATTAGTTAGTGATATGAGTATTCTACTGGAAAACAAGTAGACAAACAAAAACCCAAATTCAAAAGCCCTCCCTTCTTCGTTAATGAATGTGTATACTCCCATCCAGTGTGGTTGCATGGGTTCATTTTTATTTAGTATGTGACTGCTGTCATTATTTATTGAAATGCCCCCAAATTTCCAGATTTGATATCAAGCTGTCTCTTAAGAACTTTTGGCATGTTCTCATCAGTTTTTCAACACTTCCTTACATCTTGGCACAGAAATATGTTCAAAAATCTCCTTATTTCTCTGTCCTGGCCATTTTTGGGCATACTGATATGTAGCAAATTATATAGTTGTCAACACATGTATACATTTATGTATATGTGGAATCTTCAATTCATGAGGATGCTTCTAATTCCAGTTTAGAACCTTAAGAATCTTTTAGGATCTAGGAAGGGAGAAAAGAACAAGACAAAATGAGATCTGCATTTTGGGTAGAGATGCCATTCATAGGAGTGTCTGTCTACCTTTCATTGGACAGAATTGGGATGCATGCAAGGAGGGGTTAGGAAATAATACTTTTTTGTAGATGACTATAATGCCTACTTAGATAAAATGAGGGTTCTGTTAATTAAAAAAAATAGTAACTATTGGGGTGCCTGGGTGGCTCAGTCAGTTAAGCGTCTGATATCAGCTCAGGTCATGATCTCAGGGTCATGAGATAGAGCCCCATGTGGGGCTCTGTGCTCAGCGTGGAGTCTGCTCGAGATTCTCTCCCTCTGCCCCCTCCCTGCTCACGCTCTCTCTAAAAAAATGACTACATAAATATATAAAGTGAATCTTTAAGAAAAATAGTAACTATAGGGGTGCCTGGGTGGCTCAGTCATTGAGCGTCTGCCTTCAGCTCAGATCATGATCCCGGGGTCCTGGGATCGAGCCCCGCATCGGGCTCCCTGCTCAGTGGGAAGCCTGCTTCTCCCTCTCCCACTCCCCTTGCTTGTGTTCCCTCTCTCGCTGTCTCTCTCTCTCTCTCTGTGTCAAATAAATAAAATCTTAAAAAATAAAAATAAAAATAAAAAAATAAAAAAATAGTAACTATAGAAATGAATATTCGGTTGGCACCTAGCAATGGTTGCTACAATATGACAGACATATCAACCAGCAGGAGAACATGCACGTTGTTACGCTCTCTTAATTCCAGAATAGCATTAGTGCTCAACCCCTCATGCTTGAAGAGGAGCACAGTCTCCTCCTTTAGTTTCAATTTATAGTATCCTAACACTCATCTTTTTTTTTTTTTACTTTAAATAAATATAAATACAGTGAAAACATCGAAAAGTCCCAAGTGAGTATTTTTGTGTTTATAAAGTAGCTGATAAGCCAGCTACTGTAGTACACTCCTTTGCCTGTACAAAGGATGAGGTCTAAACCTTAAGTACACATCAGGTCCAAGAAGGGGTTCGGCATACTGGCACTATGGCTTCTGCTTCACAGATTATCCCAACACGTGCCCTCATCCATACTCAGTTCTCATTTTCATGTCTGGTTATGCTTTGTTCTGACTCTTTCTTGCTTTCCCAAGCCTTAATTCATCATCCTCTGAATTAGGCAATTATGCTCAAAAGAAACCTACTTTTAGGAAGAATAGCTTCATTCCTAAAAGATCTTATAAATGATCTCAATCTGACCCATATAAAACTGCAATCCAAAGAGGTCACTATATTTCTATGAATAGAAGGGACTCTTTTCTGCTTTCCTGCCATGAAATGTCTACCAATATGGCTTCTGGGGGTCTACTATTGAGTCTTTGACTTATGGTTTGGAGAATAAGGTTAAAAAACCAATGGGATAAAGCAGATACATGCTAAAGAACCACTTTTCAATCTTGTGAGTATTGACTTACAAACTGATCATTGGTGGAACCCCATTTTTCTCTTAGAGAAAAATCACAAAACATAGTCTGAGTCTGGGGGGTGCAGGTGCCAAGAGGAACTTGTCATATTATCTGAGGCAGACCCATCAATTGTGTTCAATCCAAGACACAGTTTGTCTAATTCCCTCCCTAAACACACGTGTATTATAAGGAAAGAAATCGTGTAAAATGATTTGGACTAGATGGGAAAGCATAACTCTACTTTCTTTTAGCCAGAAAAATAATTCCCTTTTGAGATTGTTTTTGTTTTAAGAAAATTTTGAAGATATAAAATGTCTCCACTCTGTTCGGTTGGGTCTCAATTACTGTATATTCAGCTGTCATGGGTCCTGGAACACTATTCCAGGGGCTAGTAACTCTTTTTGGTACTTTGGACTTGGCCATAATTTGACTGCCCTGTGGTCATGGTCATCTAAAGATTAATGCTACTAGGTTCAAACATTGAAACTCTAGTTTAGCTAGATATTTGCCATATACCTATCTAGCCTAAGATGACTTCATTAAAGACAGAAAATTTAGTTCCACTATTCCTTTTTTTATTGTTATGTTAATCACCATACATTACATCATTAGTTTTAGATGTAGTGTTCCATGATTCATTGTTTGTGCATAACACCCAGTGCTCCATGCAGAACGTGCCCTCTTTAATACCCATCACCAGGTTAACCCATCCTCCCACCCCCTCCCCTCTAGAACCCTGTTTGTTTTTCAGAGTCCATTGTCTCTCATGGTTCGTCTCCCCCTCCGATTTCCCCCCCTTCATTCTTCCCCTCCTGCTATCTTCTTCTTTTTTTTTTTCTTAACATATATTGCATTATTTGTTTCAGAGGTACAGATCTGAGATTCAACAGTCTTGCACAATTCACGTGCTTACCAGAGCACATACCCTCCCCAGTGTCTATCACCCAGTCACCCCATCCCTCCCACCCTACCCCCCACTCCAGCAACCCTCAGTTTGTTTCCTGAGATTAAGAATTCCTCATATCAGTGAGGTCATATGATACATGTCTTTCTCTGTTTGACTTATTTCACTCAGCATAATACCCTCCAGTTCCATCCACATCGTTGCAAATGGCAAGATCTCATTCCTTTTGATGGCTGCATAATATTCCATTGTATATATATACCACTTCTTCTTTATCCATTCATCTGTCGATGGACATCTTGGCTCTTTCCACAGTTTGGCTATTGTGGACATTGCTGCTATAAACATCGGGGTGCACGTACCCCTACGGATCCCTACATTTGTATCTTTGGGGTAAATACCCAGTAGTGCAATTGCTGGATCATATGGTTAGCTCCACGATTCTAATATAGCATTAAAAATATTGCAACTTGAGACTGGTCCAAAATTGTCTTCGTTTTGCTTGTCCAAAGACTTACGATAAAATAGTATTTTGTAAATGCTTGAATTCTATATAATCATGCATGGAGGTGAAGAGTGTTTCCCAAAGTGTGTTTAATGGAACCCTAGTTGTGTGAGATGCTCTATAGAATCTATAGGCAAGGATTCTGGAGACAAATTTGGGAAATGCCGCAGACCATGTCCCTCACTCGGGTATTCATATTTGCAAAGTTCTAGAGAAATCTTTATGTTTGAATTAGTCCCCAGAGCTCTATGATCACAAAATATTTTTTTTACATTCTTTTGCAGAATAGCCTATGGAAAACGCACGCATTGTGATGTTTTTAAGGCTTGTCGTTCCTACCTTAGCTCAAATAGAGACCAAGTACAATTTCTGTAGCTAAATAGTTATCCAAAACATTTAAACATGTAAAAAATAGCCATCATCTCTTCACACAAACTTAACCGCTTAGTTTCCTCACTATTCTCAAACACAACCTCTGTGTTTAATCCTGCCTCGCCCACCTGAAACCATTGCTAAAATAATATAGATGTTCCCTATAAGCTAATTGTGTTCAATCCAGCCTCTGAAACATCCTGACACGAATCAGTTCTCCCTCTTGCCCTACAACCAGCCAACCTAATTTCTCATTATTCTTCCAAACAGACCACTTTACTCTGCTCCATTCACCTCTTGCATATATACTGCTAATTTCCAACCCCCCAGAGTTTGTTCTTTCTACCTTGAATGTTCTACTTACAACTGCCATGCCCCTGGACCCACTCAGAGCTTTCTCCTTCATTTCAGTGGCCATTTTATAGTGGATCCTGCTCAGCGTTCATCCCCTATCTTCTAATCACAGAAGTCCAGTTTTCCTTTGAAATGGCCTTTCTTTCTTACACTTGGTCCATTGTGTTTTGGGGGAGTGATCAGTTCCCAGCTCATGGGATGATAGTTGGCCCATTGGGGCCACAGTGATTGGTTTGGTTTAATATGTGATGCTTCTGATCCAATAAGAATTACCTCCAGACTTTTTCTGGAATTATAGGGAGGAGAAAGGTTCCCACTTCTCTTTACTCCCCACGTTCAGATAGGCTTTGTTAGTCCCATAGAGTATGAGGCTGCAGCTGCTGGTGAGCAGCTTACCACCACATTAAGACAATTTGTCTAAGAATGAAGCCCTTGTGGAGGAAAAGCAGAGTCCAGATATGGAGAAATACCGGCAATCCTGTATCCAGCTGTGCCTAAAGGAACCCCATGTACTTTCCAGTAGCTTGAATTATGTTCAGTTAGGTTTCTGCCATTTGCAGCTAAAGGAAGACAAATTAACCTGAACATCGACTTTGGAACAGACCCTCTACTAGTTATGACTTTGTAACAGACCCTCTACTAGTTATGTTCATATCAGCGACTTACCCAAACGCTGTATTTTTAGCCTGGACAACGATTGTGTGTGGCCAGCATGATTATACATTGTTTCAGATGTATGAATGTATGAACATTGAGACTGAATGTTTCAAAGCCTGCCTACACCATCCTTCTCCCTGTGCCTAGCTTTTCTATTCTTTTACTGATAAATTTGTCTGTCTTGATTTTAAAATGCACTTCCCAATTTTTTTGTGTACCCTCATATTTATCAGTACCGCAAACCAACACAGATGTGGAAAGGATCAAAATGTGTTGTATAATGCACAGCATCCTGCATGGAGATGTTTTTTGCTTGTGCACTGGCCAATGCATTTTGCTGTCCAAACCCACAGCCCAGAACCTGATAACACTGTTAGCCTCGAGACATCATAAGCCGGAGTCCAACCAGGTTGGAGCATATCGCGGACATCATGGATAGAAATCCTTCCATGCAGACGATTTTGGTCATTTTCAGCCCAGTGGAGGGAGCTGGTTTGACACTAGAGACAGAGCTAGAGCCGGTAGGATACATCCCATAAAATAGACATTTCTCCTCCTTCATGCCTTATGCAAAGCCAGGAAACTGGTTTTATTTCCAATTTGGTACCACAAAGGAACAAGGTGCTAATCTTTCAAATGAAGATGGAAATATTTTTCCTACTGACTGGCTTCGCAGCATGGTTTCTAAGTGAACTGTCCTCAGGGAAGCAGCCCAGGATATAATTTTGCTGTCACAGAAAAAACATTGCTTTGTATTTTAGTCAAATACATTTTACGCTTTGACAGTTCCCTCTCTCTCTGTGTCTCTGTTTCTCTGTCTGTCTCTCTGTCTCCGTCTCTCAGCAACTTAAATGGAAGGGTTTCTTGGAGTGAAACTTCACATCTCAGTGCATGCTTTCTGCTCTTGCTCGTACTGATGAGCAGCTACAGTTGAACAGATGCTAAAGGGCATTTGGCGCCCCACCTCCTCCAGGCAAAGAAAACTGCTGTATGTTGTAAAGAAAAGAAAATAATAGAAACAAGTATAATAATACAGAAAAGACCTCCCTTTTTTTCTTCCCCAAGGAAATAAAGAAGAGTACCTAATGATGAATATCTTCTTACATAAAATAGAAGTGGAAGGGGGGGTGGGAAGAGACAGAGAAAGCGACTGCCTTCTTTGAAGTCCTTTCATATTTTCTTTTTTTTCTTCTTTTTCATATTTTATAATACGGGAGAATTATTTGTTAGGTTATTTTTAAGTGACATGGGGAGGGGGAAAGAACTTTGTGCAATATGTATTAGATAATATTTTCTTAATTTTTGAAGGCTTTAGGTCATTTTTCTTTCATGCCAGAGAAGAATTTGATCTAAGACTCAGATTGCTTTTCTCTCAGGCTCACCTTTAATTTATGTCAACTTTTATTGGACCTGAACTATCAGGAATGATGGAATTAGCATTTCCTCACCTCATCCCTGTATCTAAATGTATAATAATTATGTTGTCCTACAGATCTGGGTTCCTGAAGTGATTACTGGATTACTGTCATCTTAAAAACGTAATTCTGAGTCCAGTGCCTTATTTTTAGAGAGGAAAATCACTTCTCTGTGAAACTATAATATGGTAGAGGTGTGGATGGAGAAATAATATTAAATGCATTATGGATAGGCTGGACTGTAATAAAGCCAGGGAGGCTTCGTATTGTGAAAAACAGTGGGAAGTCCACCTAGATCAAAGCCTGGGTAATGGCAAACCCATTAATGGAGAAACCCACAGGGACCATAGTATAAACCTAAGCTAATACAAGGATGCCACTCACAGCCCCAGACCCTGTTTCCTGCTGTCTCTATTAGGAAGAAGTCAAAATGAGCCTTTTTCCTTCATTAGGAGATCTGACATCTAGACTGGATCCTTCCAGTTTTAAGGAGTGGGGCATGCACAGCTTATCCCGACTTTGACCTCCTCAAGGGCTCTGAACAGCTGGGGAAAAGCTGTTAGCCCCATTTCGCATTAGACATTGGACATGGTACCTGGTACCTTTTTTCAGTGGCCCCTGCCTTGACCAAGAGCAGATGATTGCTCTTCTGGTTTCTCTTCTTGAAAAGAGTTTGGAGACCTTGTTTTCTAAAATTTTAAAGGTTTGTGATGCAAAGCCTAACAAGACAAGCATTGGGAGGAATTTTCCAAAGTAATTACCTAGGAATTGACCTGCAGCAAATATTTTCTCTATTTTTCTAGAGTGGATTGTGGGGAAGGGCAGAAAATACTTCCTAAGACAAGTAACTTAGCGATCACTGTTAAAGACTCAGGATTGCCATTTCATCAATTTTCAGGGGACAGATACTAATACATTTTACTTGTATGATGGTAACTAGAAGTTACCTGGCATGTGCCGATGTTCATGGTAACAATAAAGACAACCACAGATACGTTTAGGATAGTTATGATGATCTAGGTGTTGGGCTTTTAAATTTCATCTCACATGTTTTTCCTTTTCTTTTCTTTTTTTTTTTTTTTTAAAGATTTTATTTATTTATTTGACAGAGAGAGACACAGAGAGAGAGGGAACACAAGCAGGGGGAGTGGGAGAGGGAGAAGCAGGCTTCCCGCCGAGCAGGGAGCCCGATGCGGGGCTCGATCCCAGGACCCCGGGATCATGACCTGCGCCAAATGCAGATGCCTAACGACTGAGCCACCCGGGTGCCCCTTGCATGTTTTTTCTAACAACCCTGCTAGGGAAGCCTTGTGATTTTTTCCTTATATAAGGACATGAGGTCTGAGGTTAAGTAAGTAACCAAAGTTCCCACAGCTGGTAAGTGGCAGATGTGATTGTCTGAGGATAAATCCTTATCATTAATCCCCATGTTACCCTGCTTTACGATGTGGGTTTCATAACAAGGACTAAAAATATATGTATGGATGTCAGACATTGTAAGGAAATGAAAACTTTCTTCCTGTTTTCACAACTGATGATCGATTTTAAATTCTGACCTCCAGAGCTACTTAGGGAATGACCAACACGTCAAAAGAGGGATAGAGGATGTTTTCATTTTTTCTTAAGGAATCATCCTAATTTCTGACGTTGGACTCAGACACAATATTTTATTATAATGAGCAGGGAAGATGGATTAGTATTTACAGAGATGCTGTTTTCATTGGGAGGGGAAATGGAATCCCCCTGATGGATCTTCTTCTTCTTTTTTTTTTTTTTAAGATTTTATTTATTTATTGAGAGAAAGAGAGAGAGAGTGCAAGCGAGAGAAAGAGCACCAGTGGGGAGGGGGGAGGGGCAGAGGGAGAGGGAGAAGCAGGCTCCCCGCTGAGCAGGGAGCCTGAAGTGGGGCTCAATCCTAGGACCCTGGGATTATGACCTGACCTGAAGGCGGATGTTTAACGGACTGAGCCACCCAGGTGCCCTACCCACCCCCCCCACCCCCCCAGTTAATCTTCTGACCGTACATTAGGAACATCCAGGTAAAAAGGTCTTACATTAGAGACAGGGCTGGTGTGGAGAGTCTAGCTTGCCTGGATACTGGAAAACGGAAGAAGAGACATTATCATTCAGGTTCAGTTGGGCATAATTCTGCTTGATCTCCCCATGATGAAGATGAGGCCCTCCTGGATAAGTTTAGCTCAGGAGCCAAAAAAGCCATGTAAACAGTCCCATGGCTTGGTAGCTCTTACACTTGCGTGAGCCTCAAAGTCACCTGGAGGGCTCCTTAACATATGGTGGCTGTTTCTCACCCCCAAAGTTTCTGATTCTGTAGGTCTGGGCTGGGTCCCCAGAGTTTGTACTTCTAACAAGTGATATTAGATGCCGTTGGTCTAGGACCACACTTTGAGAACCACTGCTGAAGGAGATGCGGTCCGTACTCTGCACTCAACCCCTTGGATTCCTTAACCATGTTCCTGCACACCAATATCCGGTCCCATCACTAAGAATCTGTTCCAGCTGAATACAGGGAGAGTGGAATACCCCCGGGGTCAACCCTCAACCAATGACTGATGGTACCAAGGTCGGGCTGCCTTGTCCCCATTGCAGTGACTCAGATGTGACCTGCACTGGGTCAGATTTCCCTGCAGGACTGAATGAAGGTCACTTACCGTGGGACTTTGCTTGATAATTCCCTATTTCTTGGCTCCTTTCATTCCCAATACAGTTTCCTCACTTGTCTACCTGTGTTTTCCAGGAACACTTCTTAGTGGATCATTTTCCCACTGATCTTCAGAGAACCCAACTTAAGACCTTAAGAGCATCATTTGTTCATAAGAGTTTTTCTGGATGGTGACATAAGCCTGGGTATTAAAGAGAGAGATACAGTAAGAGTTAGTGGGTGGCAGTGATGGTGGGAGGATACGTGGGGCACCCAGGGCAATCAAGAAACCACACACAGATAGGAGGCATCTGCTCCTTATCAGAGTCACATTTGCCAATCTGCAAACAATTCCAGTTTTGCATCAGAATGTAAACTTGAATTCAGGGATTCTTTTTCACTGTTTTGTTAACTGTTGTATTTTTAGGACTTAGAAAGGTCCAACATATAGATGGTGCTCAAATGTCTGCTGAATGAATACATTCTGAGATATCAAATAGCAGAAAGTGGTTAGGGAACAAAAACCATGTTTTCTGATGAAAAATTAGAAAGTTCTGTCATTGGGAATTTATACTAGGGCATGGGTGGCTCACCTCTAGTGAACCTTAGTGCCAGAATCCCCAAACCCTGCAACATGCTCTGATTCTGCAAAACCTTCAACACTGATTCTCCTAGCTCTTTTCCCTCTGTCTCTCTCTCTCGGTCTTTCTTTTTAGTCGATTGAACACTCTTGACCATGCACCACCAAGCAAGGTTTTAGTTTTCTTAACCACTTTGCAAATATTTGATGCTTAAATCCTATTCAATCAATAAATACTTGAATGTAATGTATGGTGAGCACCTCTAAGTTCTGGGAATACAGCAGTTAACAGACAGTAAGGAAGAAACACTGACCTCAAGGAGTGTACATTCTGATGCAGAAGGAGGCCATCTACAGACTGACTAATGTGACCTGCATGTAGGAAGAAAAGGACAAAACTTCAGGCTTTTAAAGATGTAAAGCTTTAGGTAAAAAAAAAAAAAGCCATTGAAAGTCTTTTTCTCTTATTTCAAGATAAAGGCACTTAAAGAAATAAAACGCATTTATTTCTTTCAGCACATTCCCCAGGCAGGCCTTGGCATTTGCTCTTTGCTTTTTTTTTTTTTTTTAAGATTTTATTTATTTATTTGACAGAGAGAGCATGAGCAGGGGAAGGGGCAAAGAGAGAGGGAGAAGCAGACTCCCCGCTGAGCAGGGAGCCTGACATGGGACTCGATCCCAGGTCCCTGCTATTATGACCTGAGCCAAACAGGTGCCCTGCTCTTTCCTTGTCTTAAGATGAGTTTGCAAACCTTCTCTTGGTTTTCTCTTCCCTTCATTCCAGCCATGCCCGCACACAGGCTGTCCCTACTCACTAATTCTGCATTAGGTAATCTCTTCATGCCTTGCCTGTCTTTCACACAAACCTGTACATTTTTCTTCGGGGCACTTAACACTCTTTGAAGTTATCGTGATGTTTGTTTTGTTATTGGTTTATCCTGAGTCCTTGTCTTATGAATGGCTAAGACTTCATGACCTGGCACACAGTAGGTACTCAATAAATACTGATTGACTACACAACAGTATGGATTTACAAGTTGAAAAGGATTGTGTATATTAACTTTTGTGAAGTTAATATTTTTGCACATATTAAAAGTATGTGTGCTCCCTAAAAGTAGAGCGCCCCCCTCTGAACCCTTGCATACCCTGAAATGGTGCAAAGCAAAGAAGCAGTTACCCTTAAGTGAAAGCCAAAATCCTCTTCGGGTTTCTTTTGATTAGCAAAATCAGGTACTGACGTAGGTCTTTTATAAAAGTTGAAGTGGCGCAAAACGGACTTGAGGATAGCGGGGGATACCTGTAATTATTTTATAAAACTCATTTTTTCAGTCTGGATCAGTCATTTCTGTATACACGGACAGGGCCATCTGTTAATTTGCAGTTGTAATTGTTTCCGCAGATGGGTGTTCAATTATAGTCGTGACCGAGAAGACATGGCTGAACTCGTTACCATCCTTTGCCAATGGCCTTTTTAGTGTTCAGTTTAGAGACCAGACCAATTATTCAGCTTAGAAGCCCCCACATAAATCAAATGAATTGTCTACAAGGACCGTTTCGAAGCAGTTTTGTTATGCCATGGAGGTTTTTTTTCGGGACTGAATTGTTTGCACTTCGAGGAACCCTGGGTGTTCCTTGTGCTATCAGCCCCAGGGGTCTTGAGGTCATGCTCTAGAGATTATAAAAGAGTATTTCTGGAGAAGGAATTCATGTGTTTACTGCATACACCACGGCTGTCTACTGGTCCCATAGCTGCTGCTGCCGAATATTCGTCTGACTGTCTCTCTCTCTCTTTCTTCTTCTTCACAGAATCATTCCTCAAGCACATCACAGATTTTGGTCAAATTGTTTCTCACTGCCACTCAGACGGACGATAGGAATCAGTGTCAGTGATTTGTCCAGTTTTTGGCATTACGTATGCTGGCAATAAAAATCATGCCAGGCTACGCTTAGAATAGAATTTGCCATCTGTGATAAATGCCTACCAATTATTTTTCTTAATTTGGAGTTTGTCATCACTTTTGATAAAAGAAGGGCATCCCAGCGTTTTCGAACCTAATAGGAATTTAAAATACCCTTTGGCTTTATTAAAAAAAAAAAAAAAAAAAGACATGCTGCTTAACAAGTTTTGGACATCTGTTGCTTTTTCCTGCTCAGATTTTATGTCCCGTTCTAGAACACCCCTTCAGGTTTTTCTTTTGTAGACCCACCTGTCCCTCATCCCATTCCATGTGATTCACGTGTGAATGACTCTCCTCCTCGGTCTCCAGGCGTGGGTACCTGACCAAGCTGTCCAGTTAGCATGTTCTCATCCAGGACTACCCCTCCTGGTTCGGGGATGGGCCAGTGACCCAGGCTGGTCCCGTTAGCCTAAGCGCCACCATGGTGTTTGTGGGAGCTCCTAAGAAGGAGGCATGCTCATTTTAATAGACCAAGAGCCGCGACCAGTGTGAGTCTGGAGCATGGGTAGCCATAAGATAGAAGGAAATGTAACATAACAGAACAAAGAGAAAAGCTAAAGATTGGGGGAGGGGGAGAGAGAAGAGGCTTTCAGATCAACTTCTAATAAGACTGTTTAAATCCTAGATCTATCTGGACTGAAGGGGAGGCCCAGCCTCCTAGACTGTTTCAATTATTTAATTTTTAAATCTATTTCAATTTACATTTCTGTCATTTGAACCCCCTAAATTGCTCCCTGCTAGAGGTGGATTTACCAAACCCAGAGGAAACTTTGTAATTCTTTAGAAGTTCCACATGAGTTAGTCCTGGAATCCACATGTCCGGAGACCCAAAGTTTTTAGTTTAATTACACATTTTAAATGAACAATTTATGAATATGATTTCTTCACCGCCAAGCATGCCCATCTTTCTATAGAGGATTCCAGGAGCCACATTTGCCAGTAGCTTTTGACATCTCTTGCTCAGAGATGGGGCAGAACCAATATTGGGGAAGCTCAAACTGAAAAGGAGTTTGTATTTTTCACGTGCATTTCCAATTTATTTCCAGCTGAACTCAGAGGAGAGAAGAAGCAGATCACCATATAATCTATTCAATTTCAATTTCAAAAGATACTGCTGCTGATCAAAGGATCCTCGTGAGTAGCACATTTCCATAAAATGAATTTTGACAACTTTCCCCAAATGTGTGTCTTACTTTAGCTTTTGATTTGAAAGGAAAAATGGAGGTTGGCAGGAAAGATAAATGAAAATGGTACTGACAGTATTTAGGCCTCCAAACAGTCTGTTTTAGGATTTCTGCTGTTTTCTGAGGCAAGCCTTAACCTAGTATTTTTAATCTAGGATGTGGACTACTTCTTAACTCATGGTTTCTCTAGAAGAACCTTTATATTTCCCCAGAGTAATGGATGTCTCAAATGAACATCCCCTTTCCCCCCTCCCCAGTTTAATCTCAGAGAGGTCAAGCCTACTGATCTCATTGTCTGGAAATCCTTTATATGTCTACTAAAATACATAAAATGCTCTTAGGTGGGATTACCTAGAATTCTGCATGAGCATATGCTTTGGGTAATAGTCTAGAGAAGTCCACTGGATCAATATGCTTGGGCAGGCACCAACATCTGCCTTCCTTTTCAAAAGATAACACTCCAAGTAGTAGCATATTAATACCTTATATATTTTTTTTATATTTTATTCTTTTAAAAATAGAACTTGATTCCTTCTTGATATCACCTGAAAGACATTTCTGGTCACCTACTTACTATCTGACACTTTCCCTCGGAAGTTCACAGCAGACTCGTCTTGGTTATATAAAAAGTCTGACTAGTTGGTGGTCCAGCTCGTGTGATTGCAAAGCAGGACAGGACCACAAACTTAAATTAAAAAAAAATAAATGCACAGTGAATCAGATATAATTTTAATTTTTGAATAGTTTACTTCTGGCATAGTATTGAACAAATAGTAAATTATTTATGATAAATTTGCCAATAAATATTAAGTATTAGTAACAGAACATAGACTCTATCTTGCAGTAGTTCAAATCCATTTATTAACTTGAAATTTCCTGCTTTTTGACATTGCTTCTCCAAAATTCAGAACTCCTGTTCTCTGAGACTAAGCTCAGGCAGCATGTAGAATTGATTAAAGTGATTTATTTACTCCAAACCTTACCTCCTCCAGAGGGGTTAAACTTTCAATAGAACATTTAATAAAATGTAGAAATGTTTAAAAATTAAATGGAAAAATATTAATGAAACACAAGTTATAAAACAGTATTATAATAGGATTACAATTTTTGTTTGAACAGATAGAGATAATTATATTGCAAAAATGACCCAAAGCAAAAGCCCCAAATATTAACAGGATGGTAGGCTGATGGTTGGTTATCTTCATGTATTTCTTATGTGATTATATAAAACTAGTAACTATTACCTTTAAAAAGAAGAATTCTGATAGAAACCTAGTGAGCCCAAATGAATACATAATATTCATTCATTTGATTATTGGGTGCTTTGATCATTCAAAGCTGGAATTGTTCCAGAAGGGATTGAATATAGAACTTCTAGTAGGAAGGGATGGACACCTTCTAGAATACATTACCTGTCCCAACTGTATCCCTTGCCCACCCAGCCCCACACGTATCAGTTATTATTTCAGTTTCCGTGTATCAGGAAGCTAGGCAGAGCTTAGCTGGTGTCTCTACTTCAGAGTGTCTCATAAAACAGTAATCCAGGTGTTGGTTGAAGCTATGGATTTCTCAAGGCTGGCTTGGGGGAAGATCTGCTTCCAAGTTCACTTACCTGGCAGGTCTTAGAAAATTCATTATGAAGCTTACTCTTGGGACTCTTGGCAGGTCTCAGATTCTCTGTCTGTTAGCTGGATTCATCCATTCCAGGCATGTGAGCCTCTCTGTAGAGCTACTCACAGCATGGAAACTTGCTTCCCTCCCACCCCAAGTGAGGCGGGGAGAGGGAGAAACAAAGAAGGAGAGAGGGAAATGCAAGTCATGGGCTTTCTGCAGCAACATCCCATAACTTTGCCATGTTCTATTTGTTAGAAGGGAATCAGCAGGTCCAGTCCACACCAGAGATGAGAGGATGACACACAGGTGTGACTACCAGGAGATGGGGATTCCTGGGGCCCATGTCAGAGGCTGTCTGCCCCCCCAACTGAGAGATGAGCTTGGAATCAGACAGACCTGTGTTTTCGTTCTACTTCTAGTACTGATTAGCTGTGTGCTTTCCTCAAGTTTCTTAGGATGGCAAGTAACTTAGCCTTAGTTAGCTCATGTATTAAACATGGATACAATAATTCCTCCCTCCCACGCTTGTCGTAGTAATGATGCACAGTGACAACATCACGCCGGAAGCCCCTTGCACAATGCCTAGCACATAGTAAGTGCTCAGTCACGTTAAAGTTGCACAGCACGTACCTGCTGTCCAATCTGGCCATGTCTTCTGTGTCCCATTAATAAGAGCGTAGGAGCTTTGGTGATTCTGTCTGAGTTTGAATCCAGGCTTTGAATCCATTTATTAAATGCGGAAAGTAAGGATCACAGAATGTTTGTGAGGATCAAATAAAATAAATGTATAATGAGTGTAGCAGATGCCTGGCTGATGATAAGTGATCACTATGTGACAACTCGTATTTGTATTACAATTATTATTCGATGAAAATTATTAAAGAAAGCAGCCATGAACATGATAAAAGTGTGGGCTTTGGCAAAAGAATATTGAAAACCTGCTTTGAGGAACTCAGTCACCCCCAGGGTGTCTTCCGCTGGCTATCTCTTCCCAAAGCACTAGCTCAGAAATTGCTGGTTCCATTTAAGGAAGCGATACTGTGATTAATTTGGGAAAAACATGGACAGGAAAACCAGACTTGGACCATGAGCCATAGAGGCAGAGGGAAGTAGAGAGAAATAGTGATTACTCGTTGGGGAAATGCAGAGTGAACAGCAGAAGGAAGGAAATAAAGGGAACGGAAGCAGTTGCTCAAGATCACAGTGTGATAGAGCTGTGTGTGGGTTGGCAGGAGAGAGAGGGCGTGTTGAAAAGCTCTCAGCTCTTCCTGGTAATTAATCCCTAATTCTGTTTGAATTTGTCTACTTAGGGTGAAAAACAAGACAAAACAAAACCAAACTCACCTCTGCAATGGGGATGGAACGAATGTTCAATTCCTATTATCCAAGGCAAAGAAAGTGAAAAAAAAAAAAAGATGTGATTTGAAACAAGAATTGTAAATTATGTTCTTGGTTTCTTGTTTATGCTTTTCCTCTCCACTTTCCGAGCCCTCAACCTTTTGTCCCACCCCATCTAAACCGCTACCTCTGAAAACGTGCTTTGTCCTAGACAACGTATTGATAAATTCGCATGCGTCTTTGAAAACAATTTCTCACTTGTGCTACACTGTCAGGCTTGTCCAGGATCAAGGAAAGACCTTCTGGTGCTCTGAAAATGAACTCAGTTAAGCTGCACTGTTTCAACCCCACCTCTCGCAATGGTCACCTGGAAGCAAGTGTGGTGGGGTGCGGTCTGGAATATTAAGGAAGAGGATTTCAAGCCTGTGTTCTTCTTTGCCCAGACTTGGTGACCAGGATGGCGTCCCCTTTTGATTATCCACGTTCGCCATCCCCTTATACACAGCAGGGGCTGAGCTATTGGAAATGGGGCTCAGGAGGAGAGAGAGAGGGACAAAGTGGATTTCTGTCAACCACACTAGGGAATCACCTTAAACACAGAGAACGTGGGTTAGTGTAGCCACTCAGGATAGTCGGTAAGTGGCGCGTCTGTCCTTACATCAATACAACGCTGGGCACGGTGGTAAGTGGGAGTAGGCCTGCAGTTTATTTATTGCTGTATCGTACTGAGCTGGTTTCTTTGAGACTCTGAAACTCTAAATTCAACCGAGAAGGGCCATTACTGATTCCATCCCACCTCCCTTGCCTGTGTGTATGGTTTGGCTTTGAACTTTTCGTCAAAGTTCTGCATCCGGGCTGAGGGTTTAAAGCCGGCTCCTCCACTTACCTGGGGTAACTTTCCTGATGGTTCTGTGCCTCAGCTGTCTCATTCTGTGGATTCTAATTTAATTAGGCATGCTAATTAATAGAGTTGTGCGCTTAGTGTTTTAATTAATAGAAAGAACAGTGTTGATGCCATAATAAAGGTCCAGTCAGTGTTGGTTTCTGTTGTTTGGATTTGAACCACAATTTCCATTTTGTGCCATCAATAAACAGTTTGAAAGAGTTTCTCCTTAGATACCACAGGCTCTTGGCAGAATTGAATTCTAATAATAGCTCTGGTTTTCAGGGGTTTTTTGGTGTGTGTGTGTGTGTATGTGTGTGTGTTTGTTTGGTTTTTTTTGTATTTACAAACCATTTCCTGTACATTCTGGTATGTATTAGTATATTTGGACTTGTTTCTGTCATAGTGATTTTTGGCATCAGTCTGGTCCTATTTTTTTGAGATATATTTGTTTGAGAGAGAGAGAGAGAGAAAGGGAAAGCAGAGGGAGAGAAAGAATCTCAAGTAGAATGCGTTGAGCATAGAGCCTGATGCGGGGCTCCATCTCATGACCCTGAGATCATGACCTGAGCCAAAACCAAGAGTCAGATGCTAAACAGACCATGCCCGGTCTGGTTCCAATTTTTATAAGCTTTTTCATTTTCCTTGTTTCTGCCATTGACAAAATGTGTCATTATGTCATTTTTCTAATGTTTTTGTGTGTCTTTCATATTGGAAGTTATATATTCTATTCTGATTCAAAATGTAATATCATAGTCCCTGCTGAATAATTAAAGGAATTTATAATATTTAAACTCTGATTATACTCTTACAAAAATAGGCCTTTGTTCAGGGTGTTATTTTCATCACTTACCCAGTAAATTAGACATTACTGTTACTGCTTTACATTGAATGTTTAAGTATACCTACGTTTATCCATTTTTGTATTCATTCTGTTTGCACTTCAGACCTTCCTTCTGGGAGATAATTTAAAGCATAATGTGGTGTTTTTAAGTATACTCTTTAGAATTTTCTTTAATAAAAGCCTGCTTACAGTAAAATTTCCTTGTTTTTGTTTATATAAAAATGACTTTATTTCAACTTGTGTTCTTGAAATATAATTTTACATGGTATGGACTACCTCAGTTAAGAGTTAGCTTCTTTGTTTCTTTGTAAGATTCTGGTTGCTGTGGAGAAGCTGTCAGAATAATTCTTTCCTTGATCTGGATCTGTCTTCTTACTCTGACTGCTAAGGCAATCTTCTCTTCATGTTTAGGTTTCTTCAGTTTCCCTATACTGTGTCTAAGTGGGATTTCTTTGCATTTACTTGCTCTGATAGCTTCCATTCGTTCGAGGGTACATTATCATGTCTCAAAACACTTTTGCCCACTTTTCCCTCTGTTCTGTCCTTCTGGGGCTCAGATTAAATCTATTTTAACCTCTTTTTCATAATTTTTACCCCTGGCTTGCATTTTGAGTAATTATTTCAGATTTTCCTCTTCCCTAGTCCTTTTGCTTTGTTTGTTTTAGTTCTGACTAATTTGCTGTATAACCACTCTTTTCCCCTCTCAATTCCAATGACTTTTTTCAATTTTTAAAAGTCTTATATTTTGGGGGCACCTATGTGGCTCAGTCGTTAAGCGTCTGCCTTCAGCTCAGGTCATGATCTCAGGGTCCTGGGATCGAGCCCCACATCAGGCTACCTGCTCCGTGGGAAGCCTGCTTCTCCCTCTCCCACTCCCCCTGTTTGTGTTCCCTCTCTTGCTGTGTCTCTCTCTGTCAAATAAATAAAATCTTTAAAAAAAAGATAAAAAATAAAAGTCTTATATTTTTTCCTTTCTATTCTGATTCTGCTTGGCAATGTCTGATTCTCTTACTGGTCTATTCTTTCTATTATTCATATATTTAAGCTTTTTGCAAAGTGTTTTTTGTTTTTTGGTTTTTTTTTTTTTTTGCTTTTTCTTAAATTTTGATTCCAGTATAATTAATATAGAGTATTAAATTAATTTCAGGTGGGGTGCCTGGATGGCGTAGTTGGTTGAGCGTCTGACTCTTGGTTTTGGCTCAGGTTGTAATCTCTGTGTCATGAGATTGAATATGGGGTCGGGCTCTATGCCCAATGTGGAGTCTGCTTAGGTTTCTCTCTCCCTCTCCCTCTGTCCCTACCTCCTCCAAATAAATAAGTCTTAAAAAAAAAAAAAAGATAGTTTCAGGTTTACAATACAGTAATTCAAAAATTGAATATATTACTCAGTCCTCATCAAGGTTAAGTGTACTCTTAATCCTCTTCATCTGTTTCGCTCATTCTCCCTCCTATCTCCCCTCTGGTTACCATCAGTTTGTTCTCTATAGTTTAGAGTCTGTTTTTTGTTTTGTCTCTTTTTTCCTTTGTTTATTTGTTTTGTTTCTTAAATTCCACATATAGGTGAAATCATATGGTATTTGTCTTTCTCTGACTGATTTATATTGCTTAGCATTATACTCTCTAGACCCATCCATGTTGTTGTAAATGGCAAGATTTCATTCTTTTTTATGGCTGAATAATATTCCATTATATATACATATATATACACCACCCCTCAGATTTTTTTTATCCATTCATCTATTGGTGGACACTGGACACTTGGGCTGTTTCCATAATTTGGCTATTGTAAATAATGCCACATTAAACATAGAGGTGCATATATCCTGCAAAGTTATTTTATGATATATTTCATAATTGTATTCTGTGACATTCTTGGAGGCCAGTTCTGCTGTTTATAATTTGTACTGACATTTATCCTTGTGGTTTGTTTGTTTTGTTCATATTTTGTGGTCTTTGATTGTAAACTCATATATGATTGATCTTAAACTGGGAAATTTGGGCTTAATTCAAGGACATATTTTTTCAGAGAGGATTTGAGCTCCTAAGTCAGAGCTTCTCTAGCTCATCCTTTTGTTTTGTTTTTCTCTGTGCTTTCAATTTTAAGCCCTGAAAATGGGAAGCAATTCAAGGGGGGAAAATGAAATTAATTTATGCTAAAATGAATATGGCTAATAACTTAACCATGTGCTATTTATCCATCATTCTTTCATCCAGTCTTTTAGTACATACTTGACTATCTCCTATGTAGCAGGCACTAGACCAGGTACAGGATCCACAGTGGCAAATAAAACAGATGTGTTCTATTGTACAGCAAGATGAATCACAAGGCATAAGCTAAAAGTGTTTTTTTAGGGTATGGAGAAAGTTTAATTCATAATTTCATGATGTAAAGAATTCCTACTGTGCCTATAAGTATTAACCTGTACCATTGTGCACAATTTTATGGTCTAGAGACAAGGTCCTATCATGTTATTTTGAATAGAAGCCATAAGTGATGGGGTACAGTGAGAAAATCTGGCTTGAGACCCACATCTCCCACTTTCTAGCTCTGAGATCTTTGGTCCATCCTTTAATCTCTCCAGTTCTGTTTTCATAGCTAAACAGTAAAGATAATAACACCTATCTTACAGGATTGCTGCAAGACAAAATTAGATAAGTAATGTAGTTTTATGTGACGGCATGAAAAAGTAGATGAGATTCCTTTTCTTTTCCCCCAGAGTTGTTCCCATGCATAAGATTTTCCCAGGCAAGTAGTTGGGCGTAACCCACTTCCACAAACTCCTGCAGACATCACAGGGCGATCGTGTGCTTTCACGTCAGAGTCACTGTGACTTAGAAATCTTATCATCTCTTCAGAGCTATCAGATCCACTTGAAATTGCAGACTGAATGTGGGAAAGGAGAGAGGACTTGATGGGTAAGTGCACAAAGTTTAGATACTTTATGATGAAGAAATAATCATTGAGATCTGATTTGTACCATCTTCATTTTTTCCTGCAACCAAAACAGTAACAAGAACAATAAGATAAAACAATGAGGGGCACCTGGGTGGCTCAGTCGGTTAAGCATCTGTCTTCAGCTCAGGTCATGATCCTGGGGTCCTGGGATCGAGCCCTGCGTTGAGCCCCACATCGGGCTCCTTGCTCAGTGGGGAGCCTGCTTCTCCCTCTGCTGTTCCCCCTGCTTGTGCTCTCTTTCTCTGTCAAATAAATAAATAAAATCTTAAAAAAAAACCAATTAATTCAGCAAAAGGAACAAGATGTTGCTTGGACAAGACAGGTAAACAGGATAAAAGGAAAAATATAAGTAAGATCCACTTTAAAAAAATTCCAGTGCACTAGCTTAATATCTGATATATTATAGGCACACAAAGTATGTTTGCTGAGCAGAAAAGTGAAGGAAATGGGAACCACTTCTGGTCCACATCTTTTATTTTAATTTATATTTTATTATTTTTTTTGTATCATAAGGAGTCAGTGTAACATATAATTTGTTACGAGCCTGGGCTTTGGACTGGAACACACCTTAGGTAAACATTGGTTGTGTGAATTACCCTCTCTAAGGCTCAGATCCCCCCTCAGGAGACACAGACACAGTACCTATTCATACACTTGTCAAGTTTAAGAGAGATCGTGTTTGGATCCTGCTTACCTTCTTGGTCTTCTTGTCTTTATTCTTTATTTCCTACCACCACCACCCTAATCATCATCACTACTGTTACTAATCCCACATTTTCTGAAATTAAGAAGTCTTCTTGTATGTAGGTAGTCAGGTATTTGACTCTGAGAATATTGACTGAGTGAGAGTCATTTTTTAAATGTTCAGGTTTATGTAAACAAGGGAAACAACTTTTAGGATAGAATTTTCCCTAAGAGGAAAGAGGAAAGAATAAAGGCATGTGAGTTCTGTACCCTCAAATAGTTAGAAAGACAGTTGTGCCCAGCACCATCACTCTGACTAGAGCCCCAAGTCATGTGCTTGAGGAAAAGAGCAGATGATGTGCTCTTAGCCAATTATCGAACTTTATTTTGCTGAATGGGGCACCAAAGAACAAAGATTAAGAGATGGATTTTTTTTTTCTTAGGCCATTTTAGGAAGGGAAAGGAGAGAGATGAGGTTGTTAAAGAGAAGAAAGTCGTTGGGGAAAAAAAAGATACATTTTTATGAGAAATTCAATCATATATTTTGCCTTGGAGTGTGTATTGTAATTCTTTTCCCTGCCTCCCCTTTCTGGTGCCTTATAGATTCTTAACCACCGTGATCCAGTTAATTTCTTTGTCTTTCTGATAATACTTCAATAAAGAGTATAAGAATCTGACAACATTTAAAAATTAAGGCAATTAGGCATAGCATAATATACTGAGTTGTTGAATCACTATGTTATATGCTTAAAACCGATGTAACGTTGTGTGTCAACTCTACTTCAATGAAAAAAAAAGGCAATTTAAAATAATATTAAAATTGAGAATGTAATGAACTTGTAAGTTGGTGGGAACGGAGAGGGGAAGTGGAGCCCTTGAGAATTCAGGGAATCTCGAGCTCAGTGGAAATTCAACTTTGATGCCAGAATCCTAAAAATGTTCCAGTACAATCTCCAAAAACTGAGCCTCAAGTTTTAGTGTTAAAAAGCTATGTTTGCATCATGTCATCCCTCCATCTTCCCATGCCCAAATGAAAATTCATCTCAAGACATTGACTCAAATTTGGTTAAAGTAATTATGGTTGTATCAAACTTATTTTTTAAAATTTTTATTGTTATGTTAATCACCATACATTACATCATTAGTTTTTTTGTTTTTTTTTTTAAAGATTTCATTTATTTATTTGAGACAGAGAGAATGAGAGACAGAGAGCATGAGAGGGAGGAGGGTCAGAGGGAGAAGCAGACTCCCCGCCGAGCAGGGAGCCCGATGCGGGACTCGATCCCAGGACTCCAGGATCATGACCTGAGCCGAAGGCAGTCGCTTAACCAACTGAGCCACCCAGGCGCCCTACATCATTAGTTTTTGATGTAGTGTTCCGTGATTCATTGTTTGTGTATAACACCCAGTGCTCCATGCAGAACGTGCCCTCTTTAATACACATCACCAGGCTAATCCATCCTCCCACCCCCCTCCCCTCTAGAACTCTCAGTTTGTTTTTCAGAGTCCATCGTCTCTCATGGTTCGTCTCCCCCTCCGATCTCCCCCCATTCATTCTACCCCTCCTGCTATCTTCTTTTTTTTTTTTCTTAACATATATTGCATTATTTGTTTCAGAGGTACAGATCTGTGATTCAACAGTCTTGCACAATTCACAGCGCTTACCAGAGCACATACCCTCCCCAATGTCTATCACCCAGTCACCCCATCCCTCCCACCCCACCCCCCACTCCAGCAACCCTCAGTTTGTTTCCTGAGATTAAGAATTCCTCATATCAGTGAGGTCATATGATACATGTCTTTCTCTGATTGACTTATTTTGCTCAGCATAACACCCTCCAGTTCCATCCATGTCATTGCAAATGGCAAGATCTCATTCCTTTTGATGGCTGCATAATATTCCATTGTGTGTGTGTATGTATATATATATATATATATATATATATATATATATATATACCACATCTTCTTTATCCATTCATCTGTCGATGGACATCTTGGCTCTTTCCACAGTTTGGCTATTGTGGACATTGCTGCTATAAACATCGAGGTGCGTGTACCCCATCGGATGCCTACATTAGTATTGTTGGGGTAAATACCCAGTAGTGCAATTGCCGGGTCGTGGGGTAGCTCTATTTTCAACTTTTTGAGGAACCTCCATACTGTTTTCCGGAGTGGTAGCACCAGCTTGCATTCCCACCAACAGTGTAGGAAGGTTCCCCTTTCTCCGCATCCCCACCAACATCTGTCCTATCCTGACTTGTTAATTTTAGTCATTCTGACTGGTATGAGGTGGTCTCTCATTGAGGTTCTGATTTGGATTTCCCTGATGCCGAGTGATGTTGAGCACTTTTTCATGTGTCTGTTGGCCATTTGGATGTCTTCTTTGGAAAAATGTCTGTTCATGTCTTCTGCCCATTTCTTGATTGGATCATTTATTCTTTGGGTGTTGAGTTTCATAAGTTCTTTATAGATTTTTGATACTACCCTTTATCTGATATGTCATTTGCAAATATCTTCTCCCATTCTGTCAGTTGTCTTTTGGTTTTGTTGGCTGTTTTCTTTGCTGTGCAAAAGCTTTTTATCTTGATGAGGTCCCAATAGTTCATTTTTGCCCTTGCTTCCCTTGCCTTTGGCGATATTTCTAGGAAGAAGTGGCTGCAGCTGAGGTTGAAGAGGTTGCTGCCTGTGTTCTCCTTTAGGACGTTGATGGACCCCTGTCTCATATTTAGGTCTTTCAACCATTTGGAGTCTATTTTTGTGTGTGGTGTAAGGAAATGATCCAGTTTCATTCTTCTGCATGTGGCTGTCCAATTTTCCCAACACCATTTGTTGAAGAGACTGTCTTTCTTCCATTGGACATTCTTTCCTGCTTTGTCGAAGATTAGTTGACCATAGAGTTGAGGGTCCATTTCTGGGCTCTCTATTCTGTTCCATTGATCTATGTGTCTGTTTTTGTGCCAGTATCATACTGTCTTGATGATGACAGCTTTGTAATAGAGCTGGAAGTCCGGAATTGTGATGCCGCCAGCTTTGCTTTTCTTTTTCAACATTCCTCTGGCTCTTCGGGGTCTTTATAGTTCCATACAAATTTTAGGGTTATTTGTTCCATTTCTTTGAAAAAAGTGGATGGTATTTTGATGGGGATTGCATTGAATGTGTAGATTGCTCTAGGTAGCATTGACATCTTCACAATATTTGTTCTTCCAATCCATGAGCATGGAACGTTTTTCCATTTCTTTGTGTCTTCCTCCATTTCTTTCATGAGTATTTTATAGTTTTCTGAGTACAGATCCTTTGCCTCTTTGGTTAGATTTATTTCTAGGTATCTTATGATTTTGGGTACAATTGTAAATGGGATCGACTCCTTAAGTTCTCTTTCTTCTGTCTTGTTGGTGTATAGGAATGCCACTGATTTCTGTGCATTGATTTTATATCCTGCCACTTTACTGAATTCCTGTATGAGTTCTAGCAGTTATGGGGTGGAGTCTTTGGGTTTTTCCACATAAAGTATCATATCATCTGCAAAGAGTGAGAGTTTGACTTCTTCTTTGCCAATTTGGATGCCTTTCATTTCTTTTTGTTGTCTGATTGCTGTGGCTAGGACTTCTAATACTATGTTGAATAGCAGTGGTGATAGTGGACATCCCTGCCTCGTTCCTGACCTGAGGGGGAAAGCTCTCAGTTTTTCCCCATTGAGAATGATATTTGCTGTGGGTTTTTCATAGATGGCTTTTATGATATTGAGATACGTACCCTCTATCCCTATACCCTGAAGAGTTTGATCAAGAAAGGATGCTGTACCTTGTCAAATGCTTTTTCTGCATCTATTGACAGGATCATATGATTCTTGTTCTTTCTTTTGTTAATGTATTGTATCACGCTGATTGATTTGTGGATGTTGAACCAACGTTGCAGCCCAGGGATAAATCCCACTTGGTCGTGGTGAATAATCCTTTTAATGGACTGTTGGATCCTATTGGCTAGTATTTTGGTGAGAATTTTTGCATCCATGTTCATCAAGGATATTGGTCTGTAATTCTCCTTTTTCATGGGGTTTTGTCTGGTTTGGGGATCAGGTAATGGTGGCCTCATAAAATGAGTTTGGAAGTTTTCCTTCCATTTCTATTTTTTGGAACTGTTTCAGAATAATAGGTGTTAATTCCTCTTTAAATGTTTGGTAGAATTCCCCTGGGAAGCCATCTGGCCCTGGGCTTTTGTTTTTTGGGAGATTTTTGATGACTGCTTCAATTTCCTTAGTGGTTATAGGTCTGTTCAGGTTTTCTATTTCTTCCTGGTTCAGTTTTGGTAGTTGATACATCTCTAGGAATGCATCCATTGCTTCCAGATTATCTAATTTGCTGGCATAGAGTTGCTCATAATATGTTCTTATAATTGTATTTCTTTGGTGTTGGTTGTGATCTCTCCTCTTTCATTCATGATTTTGTTGATTTGGGTCATTTCTCTTTTCTTTTTGATGAGTCTGGCCAGGGGTTTATCAATCTTATTAATTCTTTCAAAGAACCAGCTCGTAGTTTTGTTGATCTGTTCTACTGTTCTTTTGGTTTCTATTTCATTGATTTCTTTTCTGATCTTTACTATTTCTCTTCTCCTTCTGGTTTTAGGCTTTATTTGCTGTTCTTTCTCCAGCTCCTTTCGGTGTAGGGTTAGGTTGTGTATTTGTTTCTTGAGAAAGGCTTGTATTCTATATACTTTCTTCTTAGGACTGCCTTTGCTGTATCCCAAAGATTTTGAACAGTTGTGTTTTCATTTTCATTGGTTTCCATGAATTTTTTTAATTCTTCTTTAAGTTCCTGGGTGACCCATTTATTCTTTAGTAGGATGCTTTTTAGCCTCCATGTATTTGAATTCTTTCTGACTTTCCTCTTGTGATTGAGTTCTAGTTTCAAAGTATTGTGGTCCAAAAATAGGCAGGGAATGATCCCAGTCTTTTGGTACTGGTTGAGACCTGATTTGTGACCTAGGATGTGATTGATTCTGGAGAGTGTTCCATGGGCACTAGAGAAGAATGTGTATTCTATTGCTTTGGGATGGAATGTTCTGAATATATCTGTGAAGTCCATTTGGTCCAGTGTGTCATTTAAAGTCTTTATTTCCTTGTTGATCTTTTGATTAGATGATCTGTCCATTTCAGTGAGGGGGTTGTTAAAGTCTCCCACTATTACTGTATTGTTGTTGATGTGTTTCTTTGCTTTTGTTATTAATTGCCTTATATAATTGGCTGCTCCCATGTTAGGGGCATAGATATTTACAATTGTTAGATCTTCTTGTTGGATAGATCTTTTAAGTAGGATATACTGTCCTTCCTCATCTCTTATTACAGTCTTTGGTTTAAAATCTAATTTGTCTGATAATAAGGATTGCCACCCCAGCTTTCTTTTGGTGTCCATTAGCATGGTAAATGGTTTTCCACCCCCTCACTTTCAATCTGGGGGTGTCTTTGGGTCTAAAATGAGTCTCTTGCAGGCAGCATATCGATGGGTCTTGTTTTTTAATCCAATCTGATAGGCTGTGTCTTTTGATTGGGGCATTTAGCCCATTTACATTCTGGGTAACTATTGAAAGATAGGAATTTAGTGCCATTGTATTGCCTGTAAAGTGACTGTTACTGTAGATTGTCTGTGTTCCTTTCTGGTCTATGTTGCTTTTAGGCTCTCTCTTTGCTTAGAGGACCCCTTTCAAGATTTCTTGTAGGGCTGGTTTTGTGTTTGCAAATTCCTTTAGTTTTTGTTTGTCGTGGAAGCTTCTTATCTCTCCTTCTATTTTTAATGACAGCCTAGCTGGATAGAGTATTCTTGGCTGCATATTTTTCTCATTTAGTGCTCTGAATATATCATGCCAGTTCTTTCTGGCCTGCCAGGTCTCTGTAGATAGGTCTGTTGCCAGTCTAATGTTTCTACCATTGTAGGTTACATATCTCTTCTCCTGAGCTGCTTTCAGGATTTTCTCTTTGTCTCTGAGACTCATAAGTTTTACCATTAAATGTCGGGATGTTGACCTATTTTTACTGGTTTTGAGAGGGGTTCTCTGTGCCTCCTGGATTTTGATGCCTGTTTTCTTCCCCTAATTAGGGAAGTTCTGTGCTATAATTTGCTCCAGTATACCTTCTGCCCCCCTCTCTCTTTCTTCTTCTTCTGGGATCCCAATTATTCTAATGTTGTTTCGTCTTATGGTATCGCTTATCTCTCGAATTCTGCCCTCGTGATCCAGTAGTTGTTTATCTCTCTTTTTCTCAGCTTCTTTATTTTCCATCATTTGGTCTTCTATATCAGTGATTCTCTCTTCTGCCTCATTTATCCTTGCAGTTAGTGCCCCCATTTTTGATTGCACCTCATTAATAGCCTTTTTGATTTCAACTTGGTTAGATTTTAGTTCTTTTATTTCTCCAGAAAAGGTTTCTCTAATAACTTCCATGCTTTTCTCAAGCCCAGCTAGTATCTTTAAAATCATGATTCTGAACTCTAGGTCTGACATTGTACTAATGTCCGTATTGAGTAGGTCCCTGGCAGTTGGTACTGCCTCTTGTTCTTTTTGTTGAGGTGATTTTTTCCATCTTGTCATTTTGTCCAGAGGAGAATAGATGAATGAGAGAACAAAATGCTAACAGGGCAACAACGTCCCCAGAAAGTATACTCTAAACAAATCAGAAAAGACCTTCCAGAAAGTGGTCACTTTTCTGTTCGGAGAGTTGTTGCTATTCTTTTCTTCAGTCTCCTGTTGAGTTCGTAGGTGTTCAGAATGGTTTGATCCCTTTCCAGCTGAATTCCTGAGACCAGACGAAATCCAGGTCTCCTATTCCTCCGCCATCTTGCTCCACCCCCACTCAAACTTATTTTTTACCAGGTGCTAAGAAATGAGCTATTTTATATGTATAACCTCATTGTCTTAAAAAAAAAAAAAAACTATTATTATCTTTATATTATAGATGAGAAAGAAACTGAGTCTCCGAGAAGATAAGCAATTTTCCCAGAGGGAGAGTGGGAAATCAAGCCAGGCCACTCTATTCTAAACCCCTTAAATACCATATTTCAGGGTTCCTTGGTTTCTCCATTCAAACCCAAGGGGAAAAGGATGAATTTTAAAGCAAACAGAAGAGAGGGATTTTTAATTCCAAAGGTAAAGGAGTAGGCACAAATGTGTGATGGGTTTATAGTATGAGTTTTTGGAAATAGATGTAATTTGAAATGCAATTAAAGGAATCCGTGAATGAAATGAGAAGAGAATTGGAAATAATGTTTTCTGTAGAACTCCAGTTGTGCATAACAATGTCATGGCTAAATGCCCATCTGATAAAGAGGTTTTAATTAAACTAAATAATTTATTATCCATTATACTTCAATGAATTAAAAAGGATATAATCTAAGATGCTTTATTTCTCTGAAACAGGATTGTATACCACAAATTCAGCACATCATGTGTTCTCAAGCGAGAAAATGTCCAGATTAATAAAATGTAGGGGAGATAATAATTAATTTCCATTATATTTTAACCCTTGGCAAATTCATCCAAATACTTTTCCCCGTGCCAGAGCTACACATTGCTTTTTCTTGGAAGGAAACTGCATGAAAATGAGTTCTTTGTAGGGAAATTTTAAAAATTAAACATGAACTGGTGACATAATTAATTCAGTGAGAGAACGATACCCCTGGGGGTGCCTGGGTGGCTCAGTTGTTAAGCGTCTGCCTTCGGCTCAGGTCATGATCCCAGGGTTCTGGGATCGAGCCCTGCATTGGGCTCCCTGCTCAGCGGGATGCCTGCTTCTCCCTCTCCCACTCACCCTGCTTGTGTTCCCCTCTCCCTGTGTCTTTCTCTATCAAATAAATAAATAAAATTAAAAAAAAAAAAGATACCCCTGTGTATTTCATATATATGCACTTGCATACACCTTTATATATAGATTGCCTGTATATAATTTCTCATATATATACTCACATACACGTATTATTCACATATTTATGTAGGTAAGTGAATATATATTCATATAGACTCACCAAAAGCACATATGATTTCTTAGTTTTATACACTTCTGTTTTTAAATGCTTAAATATTTATAGTTGTTGCATATTCAATAAAAGGCATGTATAAGAAAAGACTTAAGTGAAATATAAAGGGTTAATTTAAACAGTACTGAAATTTTTCTTCCTAATTTCTCTCCTTGCCATTCCTTTTCATAAAGAAAACCACCATTAATAATTTATGGGATTCATTTCAGAAAAAAAAAAAATTCAAACTGGTATATAGTGTTATATGTATTTTTATCTCTGCATATTGTATTTCTTTTAAATGCTCTTTTTTTAAAAAAATTATTTATTTATTTGAGAGAGAGAGTGGGAGTGGGGGGAGGAGCAGAGAGTCTCTTCAAGCAGACTCCCCGCAGAGCATGGAGCCTGTCGCGAGGCTCCATCTCATGACCCTGAGATGAGCCAAAACCAAGAGTTGGATGCTTGACCGACGGAGCACCCAGGTGCCCCTATTTCTTTTAAGTGCTCTTAAATGAGGTCATATCACATACATTGTTTTGACCCTTACTTTGCTCACTTACAAGTTTTCCACATCAACACCCATAAACACAGCTTGTTCTTTTTAACAGTTTATTTTTTAGGAATGGAAACTCTAATTTATAGATGTCTTCTGTGGATGAGTATTTTATTTCAAATAATTTCCAGATATTTGCTATTAAAAACAGTGTTGTAATGCATATCTTTGTGAGATTTATTAATAATAATTTTAAGCAGTAGAATTATTGAATGATAAGATATGGGCATTTGAAATGTTGATCATTATTGCCAACTTGCTATCCAGAAAGCGTTTACTAATTTACACTCACTGACAATGTTTTCCTACTCCTTAATCACTAGTGGGTGTATATCCTCAGTGATTAACAGACAATTATTTAATCAAATTGAGTGTTGCAAAATTTTATAAGAATATTCACAACAGTGTTTCCTTAAAAGAGAAAGCCATTTTTGAGTACTTGAGAGAAATGCAATTTTGAAAAAATGATTTTCTTACAGCTTTTTGGGATTATAGTATTCTTCCGAGTATACGATTAATTAGTATCCTAGCTAGAAATATGGCTAATTGGAGGAAAGATAATTTTTAAAGGTATTTACAGCATTTTCCCTGATAATAAAAACCAGTCTAAGTCATTACTATAATGTAAAAAATACAGAAAAGCACAAAAGTGAAAAACACCCATAATTCTGTTTTTGAGGGGTATATATTTTTAAAAGAATAAAAGTATATTCTTTGCTTGAGTAATGATAGGCTCATAATTTTGTGTATCTTTCTGTCTTTCTTTTTTCCTGTGTCAGACGCTTTGTATCTATTTACCTATCTAGCCAAACAACAGGTACATAACAGGTATTTATATGTGTGTATACACACCTATCTTACGCTTATTCCCATTTGCATAGATTAAAGGTGAAGTAAGACAGTAAGATCTGATTTTTGTTCTGTATCGTAATTTTTAAGTGTACTTCGATTAAATTATTTCCACTGGTAGATAGTAACACCCAAATCTTCCGATGTCTCTCAGAATTTTAATTCTAATTCAAGTGAAATGTAGGAAAACAAGATGACTTCTGAGAGGTTCTCTGTAGACTTGTGTCCCTTCTCTCTCAGCCTTTATTTCAGGAACATGGGTCTTCTGCAGTTCTTGCTAACTGTTCATCATCAGGAGTAGTAAGGCATCTCTGTGAAAGAAAAAGGGATGCAGTCAAATAGGAATCTCAGAAGGCATGATTAGTCATATCAGTTACCATGGTGGTTTACTAGCTTATCCACATATAATCCTTAAAATGCAGCACCTGCCTTTCACTCTGGTTCCCTCTTCTTTCCTTGAATGGTAGGAGATACATCATGAAGGAGGATCTTTAAACTCTTTATGTTTCTTTCTTCATTTTTATACACAATTTGAGGACTTTTCCACTCATTTCACAGTGGCACTCATGTCATTGCAATGAAACCAGGTTAACCTCTGTTCTGCAGTCTTTTGTTCAACCTCGTTCAAAATGTTCTGTCCCTCAGAAAATTCTCAAGACTATTTCCCAAGATGACATACTGGTTTGACCTGTCACATTTGCTGTAAATTTACTGTCGATAGACCCACTGAGAGAGAAGTAGAGGAACGGTAAATATTTTCTATTTCTTTATGAAACCTTTACTTCTAAATTTATAATTTATCAGTTGGAACAATGCCGAGGTAGGAGGAGAGGACCAGGAGGTGAGAGGTAAAAATATGGCATTTGCAAACAGGAACCCTATTTCTGAAAAGTAAATGAGAGCCCAGCCTGAGAGATGCCATAGCAACAGAAAGAAACTTTGCTATTTTGTGTATCTTTCTTTAGGAATGGAAACTCTACATTATACACAAACTCTACATTATACACAAAAAGTCACATGACTTCCGCGCTTAGGTGCCCCCCTCCCTTTTTCTGACTCTCAGATGTAAAGAAAAAGAGGGACTAGGTTCTGTCTTGTTTATTCCACCCCTTGGTTGCTCAAAAAGTTAGAGGGTTTACTTTAAAGACGGAAAACATAAACACTGCAGGAATCTAAATTCCGTGTGTAGGAGAAGAGCTTTCACCATGAAAATGCCGTCTATTCAGAATCTTCTCAAAATGTGAATTTTAGGCTTAGCTGATAAGATAAATGGAAAATGTACCAAAGTTTAATTTAGAGTTGTTTTGCTTTACTTTTTATCTTAATTAAAAAGTAATGTGTGAATGCAATTTTGTCATTAAGATTCAAATATTGCTATATATGATTACATATAATAATATGGTACAGTTAGTGCTGTTTTTTTATTTCTGTGACGCTGAAGATGGTGATCTCTCTTTGCACACCCGTGCTACCTGACTTGGAGAGATTTTTAGAAGCAGTATTTGTCGCGGAAGGAATTAGCATAAAAATTTTGTTAGTTGCTGACACATCGCCTTCCAAAAAGGCTTTACTGTTTACAATGACTCATTTGTATCAGAATAGCCAGCTTCCCCACACCATTGCCAATTTCCAGTCATTTATTTTTTGGCCAACTTGATGACAAAACATCCAGCTGTTATTTTATCTTATACATTTTAAATTATGTATGAAAGAGGATTTTTTTTTTTTTTTTTTTTACATTTTCAGTTTCTTCAGTAAATAAATATTAAATCAGAGTCAAATACTGAATGCTTGGAAGTGGACACTCTGGAAGGCCAAAAAGATGGAGATAGAGCAACTCTCCCAGGGAACTCTGCCCTTGCTCTGTCTTCTGTCCACCAGATGAGGTTGTGGGCTTGTTGAATCTGCTTCAAGAACCAGAAAAGCTGAAATCTATTTAGTTGTCTATTTGTCTCTTCCATTACCAGTATTACACTGCTTGCTTTGCTATTATTTTATAAAATGTGAAGCTATCTGCATTCTTTATGCACTTCAATTTATATTTTCTGTTCTTTGGATATTGGACTTTATAATTAGCTAAAAATGTTCAAGAATAATCTATTTTGATGTTTATTGGGATGAATTTGAATACATAGTTTGGTGAGATAATTGACATCGATAAAATAGTGAGCCTTCCCAGGTAAAGACGTGAGTTTTCTCTCTGCTTATTTAGGTCTCTTCTAGTAAAGGTTTATTGTTTTCATTGTTATAGCGTAGTACAGTTCTTGCTAGATTTTGTATATGTATTTAATGTGTCTATTTGCAGTGGTAATTATTTGCATTGCCTTTTTAAATTGTTATTGCTGATATGAAGAAAATTTATAGATATCATATAATCTTATATTTGGATACGTTATTGAACTTATTAACTGAAAGAGTCTTTTAGTTATTTCCCTTTTATGTCAAATTAATCAAACATCTCATCTGTAAAAGTGATACCTTTATCTTTTATTTATTTTTCTTGCCTTATTGCATTTACTTTAGGTCTCTGGAAAACTGATTATTATGATATATAACACATATGGGAAAATCTATGTAACCAAAGCTCTGGCTAGTAAGCACAATGGGTTCCAGAATCTGAGTAGACCCAAATGTTCTTATCCCCAATAACTATGCCCTTCTGTCTCCTAAAGATGATCATTATCATGACTTTTATGCAGTGGTGTGCTGATAAATGTCTAACAATAATTTTTCCAGAAAAAAAAAAAAACAAAAACAGAACAAAAACTCAGATTTGTAGTGTTTGCTGATATCAATAATGTAAATATTCCTACTATCGCCCATTTCACGCTATCAACACATATTTGGGTTGAGATGCCCCAGTCAGCAATCCAGATGCAGCCTGGGCTAGCTCCAGCACACCACTGTGATTATGGTAATCCTTTCAATTATTCATGCCTTTACTATTTAAGTATACATCTCTAAAAACCTGAAGTTTAGTTGAGCCCTCTTTTCTTTCTATAATTGGAATAATATAGAGATTCTTTTGATCAATATTTTGTGTGTGTATTTCACCAGTATAGTCTAGAGTAACTATAAGTTGACCATTTTCATGGATTTATAGAGTACCAATGCATAATTGTATCTCAATTCACTTGGACATTTAGATTGTTTCCACTTTTAGGATATTAAAAATAATAGGAACTAGAGGGTATTATGCCAAGTGAGATAAGTAATTCAGAGAAATATAATTATCATATGACCTCACTCATATGTGGAATTTAATAAACAAAACAGAGGATCATAGGGGAAGGGAGGGAAAAATAAAACAAGACAAAATCAGAGAGGGAGACAAACCATAAGAGACTTAATTATAGGAAACAAACTGAGGGTTGTGGAGGGAAGGGGGGGGGGGGGAGGGGGTAACTGGGGGTTGGACATTAAGGAGGGCACTTAATGGAATGAGCACTGGGTATTACATAAGACTGATGAATCACTGAACTCTTCCTCTGAAACTAATAATACACTATATGTTAACCGATCTTAAAAAATTTAAAAAAATAATAGTGAACATTCTCTTGGAGCTATACTTCTGGTTGTATTTCTAGGTAGTAGGGTAAGTTGCACCTTAAACTTATGTGGACTATGCAGAAGTTTTTTCTAAAGTAGTTTACCAAATTATATTCCCTCCCACTGTGTATGATATTTTATTTTGCTCTTGGTTATCAGTTGTTATTGTCAGTCTAATTTTTAAGTGACAACATTTGTTTGGTTAGCAAATGAAATTGTGGACAACTGACATCTTTAATTTTTGCCGTCCTGTTGTTATTTTAATGTTGCATTGCAAAAAAGTGAGTTTTTTAAAAAATCAGGAAATAGCACAAGAAGAAGGTAATTTCTATCTATTGAACACCAACTGTGTGTTGACATTTTTTTTTTTTACAACTCTATCAGTTTTTTTAAAACTATTTTTTTGAGATATAATTGACTTATAAAGAGCTGTGTGTATTTAATGTATACAACTTGACAAATTTGGAGATAAATATATATCAGTGAAACCATCAGCACAATCAGTACCATCAACTTATCCTTTATCTCTCAAAGTTTCATCCCTCCCTCTTTATATTTTTGTGATAAAAATACTTAACATAAGATCTATTCTTTTAAAACATTTTTAAGTATACAATACAGAATTATTAACTATAGGCATGATGGTGTACAGTAAATCTTTAGGACTTATTCATCTTGCTTAACTGAAACTTTGTACCCTCTGTCAGATAATTTAGTGTTCTCTCTTAATAGAGAGTGTATAGATAGTTCATTGTATTTTAAAGTCTATTGCCTGTTCTTAATTACATATATTCTCTCTCTCTCTTTTTTTTTTTTTTGCCATTTGAATTTTCTTTGTTTTTGAACTGCCTGTTCCTCTCTTCCATGTTTCTTCTTAGTTGCCTTTTTACATATTTTGGAGATATTTTCCCACAATGTAGATATGAGCCCTTTGCCAGTTATATGAATTGCTTGACTTTTTAATATCTTCTTTTTTTTTTTTAAAGATTTTATTTATTTATTCATGAGAGATAGAGAGAGAGCGAGCGAGAGCGAGAGAAGCAGAGGGAGAAGCAGGCTCCCAAGGAGCAGGGAGCCCGATGTGGGGCTCGATCCCAGGACCCTGGGATCATGACCTGAGCCGAAGGCAGACGCTTAACCGTCTGAGCCACCCAGGCACCCTGAATTGCTTGACTTTTAAATGTGGTGCCTTTTTGTTAATATACATTCTTTTTTAAAAAGATTTATTTATTTACTTTAGAAAGAGAGAGAGAGAGTACAAGTAGGGGGATGGGCAGAGAGAGAGAATCCTCAAGTAGACTCCCCACTAAGCATGGAGCCAGACATGGGGCTCCATCCCAGGACCCCGAGATCATGACCTGAACTGAAATCAAGGGTCAGACATTTAACCGACTGAGCCACCCAGGCACCCCTCATTAATACACATTCTTAAGTTTCCCTTTATTGTTGACAATTTTTGTATTTTTAAAAGAAATCTATTCCTAATCAAAGCAGGAAAACTCAGAGTGGAAGCTGAAAATTAATATTGGAGATTGAAGAAAGGATGACTTTTCTTAGGTACAGTAGAATATTAGGTAATAATGCAGAAGCTAAACAATATACCTAACCAATTTGAGGATACTGCTCATGAGATTTTTAACAGAATATTGAAAAAGTACCAGTTGGGGCGCCTGGGTGGCTCAGTCGTTAAGCGTCTGCCTTCGGCTCAGGTCATGGTCCCGGGGTCCTGGGATCGAGCTCCGCATCGGGCTCCCTGCTCAGCAGGAAGCCTGCTTCTCCCTCTCCTACTCCCCCTGCTTGTGTTCCCTCTCTCGCTGTGTTTCTCTCTGTCAAATAAATAAATAAAATTAAAAAATAAAAAATAAAAAAAAGAGTACCAGTTGGCTTCTTTTAGCTGCACATAATAAACATGGGAAGGAAGAGATGAAGTAAGGTAGGAATTACTTAGTTTTCAAGCAGAATTAGAGAACATATAGAAAGCCCTGGGAAGTTTCTCTGGCTGGAAGAACATCCTTATAGACTCTGGGTAAAGATCAAATCAAACTTTAGCTCTAAGACCCTTTGTTAAGACCTCAGAAAGATTTAAAGGGGTGTCTCTCCATTAGACAAAATGGCTCTAGAAAATCTCAAGGTATTTATAACATGAAAGCCTGATATACCCAAAGCAGAAAGACTCATCTCATAAAATGGCTGGGGGGCATATTATTGGGGCATTAAGTAGATCCCAGTAAGATTACTAAAAAAAAAAAAACACCACAGAATTTTTAAGAGAATTATATAGGCAGAGCACTGTCAACTTGAAGTAAAAGTAATAAAGGCGTTTCAAAATGAAGAGAGGCTTTCAACTTTTTTATAGGTAGCACAAAAGCCAAAAGCTTCAGTTTAACATTTTTAAAAAAGAGTTCAGGAAGCCCTCCAAGTGAGCAGAATTAGGCCATAATCAAAGAACGTTTCCTAACCCTGGAGTATGGAATATCAGTGGCAAGTTCCTAGCAGATTTCCAGATTGTTATGGATTAGTCACTGTGATTTATTTTCTATTATTTCCCATTTTGAATGGATATGTATAGTGTTACTTGGGTATGCAAGACATATATTTTTAGTGAACAGATCTCTGGAACAAAAAGCTCTGCAGTTATGGAAATTGATTTCTATCTGGACTTAATTTAGGTCAGACCCCGGACTTCAAGATTGAGCCCCATTCTGTGATAGGGGTAAGGCTCTTGGAGGTCCTGGGTATTAGCATATTTTGATGTGTAAGTGGGATAGAAATATTTTTTGGCCAAAGGGACCACAACGTTAGACAGTTTAATGTCCATAAATAGCTCCACTCTGAGTCTCCATGCCCATTTAGAATGTGACCTTGCTACTCTTCTATCCAGGAGTCATTTCTTTGTCCATAACCTTATGTTGAGTTTGGTCATGTGATGTGATTTGGCCAATGAACGATCAGTGTTTGATACAGATGCATGTGCATTAGGGTGTGTCTATTTGCAGACCGGCTGCTACATAACAAAGTATACACTCTCTCGTTGGTGGGGACCTGTGGGGAAGAAGTGCTGGGGAATGAGGGAGCTCCTGAAGAAGGACCAGAGTCTCTGGGTGATAGCCATCATTAAAAGGCAAATGTGAGAGGGATGCCAACCTTCCTGCTAAACACAGGCTATGAGAAACCCCAGAAGATACTACGTGGAACAAAATCATCACCCAGCTGTGCTCATCCAACCCGTGGGAAATCATGCATTGTTATTGTTTTAAGTCACTAATTTTGGGTCCATCTGTTAACACAGCAGTAGCTACTGATACACGTACCATTTCTGAAGTTAAGATGATTCAATGTCATTGACACATTATTCTCTTTAATCCTCTTACAAATTGATTTCGATTCAAAACAACCTTTCAAAGGAATGTTTGGCACTCAAGAAATTATTCTAAAGTTCTCCTGAAAGTGTAGACCTGAGAGGGTATTCATTTGTGAAAAATCAAAAGTAAAAATAGTGTGCTTATGTTCTTTCTAATCATATTTATAAAGCTGTGCTTATATTCTAAAATGTACAAAACGTGAAAAAAAAATCCATTTCAGAAATGCAACATAAATGATATTCAACACGAAACCATTCATTCAACAAATATATACTGAACATCTGTTACTGTAATAAAATTATATTAAAATTCTTTAAACCCATTCCTGACCTAGTTTGGAGGCCCTGGCTAGAACCTGGTTGGTTCCCTTTCTTGAGAAGCTAATTAAGGACAAACTATACCCACTTCCCCTGTGAGGCTTCCATACTCCAGGACCACTGGAGCCCTAACATCCCTGGGGCAAAACTAGGGACAGTCCCTCTGCCCCAGTACTCTAAACATTTTTTAAATTACCCTGTCCCCAATAGACAAACCTAGCTAATTCCAGTGTTTGCCGTAAATAAGCTACCTCCTAGAACTCCATCTTAGGATTGCTCCATCTTCAGGTGCAACCCCCTGCATGGCCCTGCCTGGCAGCTTTCTTCCCTTTAGAGTGGTCAGTAATAGAGGGTTCTACTCTCCATCTACCCAAGTGTTAGCATGCTGTGTCCCTCCACCAGAAGAATTTTTCTAATTTATAAAACAGGGGCACCTGGGTGGCTCAGTGCATTAAGTGTCTGGCTCAGTTCATGATCCTGGGGTCCTGGGATCGAATCCCACGTTGGGCTCCCTGCTCAGCAGGGAGCTTGTTTCCCCCTCTCCCTCTGCCCCTTTGCCCTGTTTGTGCTCTCTCTCTCGTCCTCTCTCTTGTGCGTGCTCTCTCTCTCTTTCAAATAAATGAAATCTTTTTAAAAAGTCTTTAAAAATAAAGTTTATAAAACAGTTACTTGTGAGAAATTTTTGCATGTGCTGGAAATAGAATGTGGAATAAGCAAACAAAATGCCCTTCCCTCAAGGAGCTTTTCTTTATGGATTTTGAGATAAGACAAAACCTGGGGTGCATATTTGTATCATATGTTACAGAAAAAAAGTTTTTGATTCTTTATATGTATACAATTATAAACTGATCCAAAAAATATAAATATGCTAAAAGGAAATTGAAAATGCAGTGATATCATTGACAAAGTAAAATTTCAAGATTCAAAGATCACAGGGAAAAAGGTTAATAAAAGTAGTGCAAGTGGAAATTTTCATGTATTTTTTTTCTATTAAGTTGGCCATTATTATAAAGAATAATACAAACCATATGCAACTTTTTTAATTAAAAAATATTAAAGCAGAGCACAAAGGTGCATTTTAGGTCAACTGAGTCCTTTTTACCAGAAGTGGAAGAATGATAAAAATTACATAAAGGAGAATTGGGACTGCCAGCCCATAAAAGCTAAGACATAAAGAACTAATAAGGCAAAAGGTTCTGTCTGCATTTTCTCGGACAGGTGAACAGATGTAGCTGTGAGCTGCACTATGAAACTTAACTGGAATGCATGTGTACCAACCGGTATTCTTTTTTTCACTGTTCATTACCCTTGTAATTATAGTATTGACTGAAAGCTTAGTTTAATTTGTATCAATTATCCAAAGACCATTTCAATACACTTTTCTTTGCCTTCTTGATCAAAGCTTGCCTGAGAATGTTTTAAGTATGTCTGCCCTTGAATTTCATTGAAGTTGTGAACTGAGTGCCAAGTGAATCCTGCTGATCTGATGATGGTTCTTGGTTCTCTATGCAAATGATTTATTTTTTTCCCCCAAGTTTCTAAAGAATTTTAACTTTTCCTCAGAGTAACTTTTTCAGAATTTAATGGATACTGTGAAAACAAGTCAATATCTTAGTAGATATATTTGAAATAACAAACTACATTTTTTCTCTATTAAGAGCTACCTTGTGAGTGAATCTTCAAAAAATTCTGGTTTGCTTAATTCCAAAAAGAAAGGAGAGTCAATAAAACCAACATTTTTTAGTTATTATTATTTATCGTCTGTCAATCAATCTCATAATCCCTTCACCAGAATTTCTTATTTAAGCCTTATGGTAAACTTAAAGAAAGTAGGCACATTTTATGGATGTGGAAATTAAGGCTCAGATTAGTGAAATCACTTATCCCTGGTCATTCAGTAAGTGATGGGTGGAGAATTGCATCTGATCTCAAAGCCAGTATTCCTTTGAATTTTCCATGTCATTTAAGGTATTTTACTTGGAGAGGTATTGGAATCACTCAAGTAACTAATTAGGAGGCAGGAGATCGCATTCAAGGATTCCAGACAATGGGCCAAACTCTTAAGAAGTAGGCAAGTTTTAGGGCGCCTGGGTGGCTCAGTTGGTTAAGTGACTGCTTTCGGCTCAGGTCATGATCCTGGAGTCCCAGGATCGAGTCCCACATCGGGAGCCTGCTTCTCCCTCTGACCCTCCCCCCTCTCATGTGCTCTCTCTCTCTCATTCTCTCTGTCTCAAATAAATAAATAAAATCTTAAAAAAAAAAAAAAAAGAAGTAGGCAAGTTTTAGTCACAATCTAGCATGATCAGCCCAGATGCATCTGTATTGAAACCATGGAATGGAAGTGGGGTGCAAAGATGAAATTCAGTAATAGAAGCAGGTGAGTTAATGCCATTAAGCACAATTGGATCTAGGCCAATTTAGCTGGGTTTCTAGTAGGGAAAAACTGGGTGTACTTGGCAGAAGAACCATTTAGAAACAGAGATAGACTTTGGTTAGAGATTCAGTCTTGGACCAGGGTCAGTATGGTTCACAAGGCACCTGATCTATGTATGGGTCTATGGACATATGTAACAGAACTTATGCCTTAATCCAAATGGATAGTGTATTAGTGTGTGTGTGTGTGTGTGTGTGTGTGTGTGTGAATCCAGTGTAACAAAGTACCACAAATTTAGTGCCTTAAAGCAGCCTCCATTAATTATCTCACAGTTTGTGTGGGTCAAGAGTCCAGTCCTGGACATCAGGTGTCACCAGGCTGTAGTCCAAGTGTCAGCTGGGCTGTGTTCTCCTCTGGAGGCTTACCTGGAGAAGTAGCACCTTCCAAACTCACTCAAGCTGCCCCAGAATGACTTTCCTTGGCATTGTGGGAGTGAGAACCTCACTTCTTTTGCTGGCTGTTGGCCAGTGCCACCTTCTGCTCTTAGAGGAGATTCACAGTTCCTTGACCTATGGCAGACTCCCATTGAGCAGGGAGCCCACCTTGGGGCTTGGTCCCAGGACCTGGGGTCATGACCTGAGCCCAAGGCAGATGCTTAACTGACTGAGCCACCCAGGTGCCCAAAGAATTTTTCAGTTTAAAGATGTGTTCTAACATCATAATTTTGATATTCCATATGAGTTATTTCATGCTTTTAAGAGTTCAGTTCAGTCAGTAATGATAGCTGGAAATATATTTTAGCTAATACCAAAAAAATCCACTATTTTCATGAAGTGGTCATTTTATACTGTTTAGAGTAAGTTAGAAGCTTACATGTTACTTTCACTATTGAATTTGTTTCTATCCCACACCAATGTAGTGTCTGAGAATGAAGAGGTAGGATATAAGAGCTTATTTATTGCAACTGGCATTTCTTACTACTTCTTTGTTAGCCCAGTAAAATTATAAGTAGAGAATATTACTGTCGTTGAAGATGAAAACCACCCTTAGAAAAGGTATTTTTCCACATTTATTGAGGATTGAAAATGCATACTTTCTGCACCGATGTGTACATACCTTTATGGTGTGTGGAATCATGTGCAGTGAATTAGTTATAACTTGTGATTTCTCCCTCTGTTATTAACATGGTCAAGGGTATTGTCAAAAAGCCTATCCAAAGGGATAGCTTCTCTCTCTTCTCTCCTTCAGGAAGGACATTGCATGACACTTTCCAATTTGTGTGACAAGACCCAACTTCCAGTTCTCCCTTGTCTGTGACTTCTGATATTATTACTTGAGCACAAAATATATTTAAGGGGCAAAGTGAAAATAGACATTGTAATAAGAAGTGAAGCTTTCAAAAAAAATCAATGAGAAAATAGGTCTGTGTGTAGAATCCAACAGCAGTTCATCTGCTTTAAATAATTTTGTCTCTACCTCTCTTGGGTCCAAACATCTACATGCAATACTGGATATTCTACTGATATACAAGGGTATAAGGACAGGAAAAATAAAGATCTTTCTACCAGGATATAGATTATTTTCTGACAGCTTTTCATAGTATTTGAGCTTTTTTTTAGCCATTATTTATATTGTTTCTTTTCTTTGAAAAACTGTGAATACTTCTAAATAATGCAGAAACTACCAAGAGGATTTTTTTAAACAGCATCATAAAACAGAATACAAAGTAACTATTACTAAAGTGTTTTTAATTAGAAAAATATATCCCAAGTGCCTTTTTGCTTTTCTTTAGAAAAACTTGTAGTGTAGGTATAAGGAGCCTAAGCAGGTATATATTCTCTTTTACTTAAGCCCTCTATTGGAGGCACTGGATGTTTTCCATTTTTCTTTCCATATTCACTCTTGACGTGGCTCCATCCTTAGAGAGAATGACATGTGATTACATAAAAGTCTTCTAGGAAGATGGAGTAGATAAACTTTTTCCTATTTGACCTTGCTAAACACAACTAAAACCCCCAGATATTATATATGAAACACATGTAAGAATCTGAAACATGGAAAAAAGAAGACAGATTGGCTAGCAACCTTGTGCCAGGACAAACAAGGGGGTAAGTTCCATGGTTTTCCTTTTGCCTCATCTATCCCAGACTTACGACCAATATTTCTGTTAGGAAAAAAAAATAGGAGAAAATCTTTAGGAATTGGACCAGGCAAAGAATTTTTAGTCGACACCAAAAGCACACTTTCTAAAAGGAAAAAAAAATGATAAATTGGATTTGTAAAAATTAAAAACTTTTCTGAAATCTCCTGTTAAGAGGAGAAAAAGGCAAGATACCGTGAGAACGTATTTATTGACTTTGAGAAATTACATATTGCCAAAAGACTAGTGTCTAGAACACATGAAGAACTCTTAAAACTCAAGGGTAAAGAACTATAAGCCCACTAGAAAAATGGACAAGAAGAGACATGAGGAGACTGTTCTCTGAAGAGGGAATACGATAGGCACATGTGACCATGCTCAACTTCATTAGTCATTATGGTACCACAGACAATTGTCCTTGTACTACATACACAGTGGAATAAAATTTTAAAAATAGTACAAAATAAAACACCAAATGCTGGTGAGGATATGGAGATACCATTCGTTCATTGCTGGTGGGATGTAATTGGTACAGCCGTTGTAGAAAAAAGCCTGGCAGTGACTTAAAAAATACTAAGTTTGAAACCATCATACAACTCAACCTCTGCACCACTGGCATTTATTCCAGAGAAATGAGCATTTACATTCACATAAAAACCTATACACAAGTGTTTATAATAGTTTTGCTTCTAATAACCTAACACTAAAAAAACACAGACGTCCTTTAATAGATGAATGGTTAAACAGACTGTGATAATCGTGTAACATGGAATACTCAGTAATAAAAAGAAATGGTTTATTGTTAACATGCAATAACCTAAATGAATCTCCAGAGAATTTGCAGAGTGGAAAAGCCAATCCCAGTGGTTAGGTACAATATGACTCCATTTATATATCAGTCTTTTTTTTTTTTTTTTAAGATTTTATTTATTTATTTGAGAGAGAGAGAGAGAGCACAAGCAAGTGGAGAGGCAGAGGGAGAGGGAGAAGCAGGCTCCCTGCTGAGCAGGGAGCCCGATGTGGGGCTCGATCCCAGGACCCCAGGATCATGACCTGAGCCAAAGGCAGACACTTAACCAACTGAGCCATCCAGGCTCCTCTATATCAGTCTTAAAATAATAGAATTATAGAAATAGAGAATAGAGGAGTAGTTGCCAGGGCTTCATGTACTGGGTGAGAGGTGAGAGGCAAGTGGATACAGAGTATAAAACAGCAACATTAGGGATCTTTGTGGTGATGGAAATACTCTGCTTCTTGAGTGTCAATATATTGTTTTTGAAACTTACAAATTTAAAGTTTTGTAAAATTTTACCATTGAGGAAACTGGGTAAAGGATACATGGTCTCTCTCTCTATTATTTCTTACAATTGCTTGTGAATCTAGAATTATCTTTAATGAGAAGGTATAAAAGGCATCTTTCTTGTCCTCTAGCTTCTTTTTAGTTCAGCTACTGGGGAACCTAAGAAGATTATAACAGAGGGGAGAATTCGTGGGAGGGAGTGTTTATTTCCCTTGGTGCCCTGCATGCTCCCATCATCTGGCTCTCCTGTTCTAGGCAGCCTTCTTTCCATGATGCCTTCTAGCTGGTCTTGTGTATCCACTTCAATCCTTCGTCCATTTAGTTTGGCCTGGGGTAACACTTATTTTAACTAACCCTAGGACACTAGTGCAGTTTTCTATGCACTGCCCACAATTTCGTAAATAAATAGCTTTTAAACTCTCCTCTGATTATCTTAACCTGAGAGGGCTGTTTTCTGCTGGTATGCTGACTTATACAGACTCTAGGTTGTAGAACTTGGGGCATTGTGTGGAGTTACTCCCTGTGTATATGTATATGTATCAAGTGGCAGATCAAGTCTTTCCTGCCATGGACTTTCTGTTATAGCAGAAAGAAGGAAATCCACATGTGAATGAAGAAGGTAATTTCATATAAGGACATGAAGAAAATCCAACACCGTGATGAAATCAGAAGCAATAGTAGACATGGTCTGCTTTAGATACTATGGTTTGTTTACACTTCTCTGAGCAGGTGATATTTGAGCGGAGCCTTGAATTATGCAAAGAATCCCACTGTGCCAAGATCTAAGGCGGAAATTTTGGAGTGTTTGAGCACAGGAAGGCCAAGGTCACTTCCAACATATTGACTAAGGAGAATGAAAGTGGAAGCTGAGATCAAAGAGTTAGGCAGAGCCCCTGTGGGGTTTTTGTACCTATTTGTAACAGAACTTGGATTTTATTCAATTTGAAATGGGCAGTGATTAGAGTATTTCCTTCACTACCCATTCATTTAGACTACTATAAGCAAGGTTTTACAATGAAGAAGAGGGATTTTACTGAAGAAACATGGGCTTTAGGACTCCAGAAGCTCGAAGTTCATTGAAAGAGATAAGATGAATATACAAACAGCTACAATAGAAAGCTCTAGCTAATTTACATGATGATCAATTTCTTTCTAAAAAGAGCAAACCTTTGGGATTAGCCAACTTGTCTGTCACTGTTGCAGCTACTCTGGTAAGAAGAAAAACAAAAATAAATGAAGACAAAAGAAAACACTCTTGGTAAACACCCTTAGTTGTTTAAAAGTTTTTTGATGTTTTTGTATTTTTAATGAAATGGAATCATTTTGGACACCAAAATGAAAAGGAAATTAATGGTGCCACAATTTCCCCCCTTTCTCTTCTGGACAACTCTTTTCCAGTATGATCAGGGCAAGAGTATGCCTTTGTCCTGTATGAGACCTTAGGAACCATTGCCTTGAAGTCCCCTGTCCCCTGTGCCACTGCAGGGATCGGTCCAGATTTATTGAAATTTTGGGTAACATTTTCTCAAATTTCAGTCCTTGAATTGGACCAGTCTGTCCTGAGGATTCTGAATTTAAAAAACAAAAAAATGTGAACAAACTCCTGGCCTTATCTCTGGGAAGTCTTACTTCATTGGTCATTGTGTCAGGGAGGAGCGGTAAAAATTTAATTACGTCTCCCAGCTGACTTTAAAGTGCTCACGTGTAGAGAATAGCATTTTAGGAAATAAAGTGACCAATAGCAATTGAAGTCAGGTATTTGAGATCAGCACACCTACCTTAATTTGTTCATGGCCTTTCTACACACTGGTCTCTTACCTGCAATGTCCTATCTCCTCAAAGGGTCATGGCTCTGCAGAACTCAGGAAATGCATTCACAGAGAAGACCATGTTGTATACTGGGGCACCCTTCCCATTGTCCTGGAGTCCTCACCCCAGGTTAGGTTAAATATCCTAATACCCACTTTCCTAGCAACCACGACTTTTCTGTTATATTTATTAAAGTCATAATTAAATAAAATGTTTTGTTTTTTTTTTTTGAGCTGCTACTTCAATAATTACTCTCTTTTCTGGGAATAGAAGGAGAGTTTAATCATTCAAGGCTTCATAATCCATGCGTGGGAAGCTGGACTTTTCCTAAGGACAAAGGGAAGCTAATTAAAAAAAAAAAAATAGGTACAAGAGAGAAATGATGAGATTCCCATTCACACTATGTAACTTGGCTTGAGTTTGGGGAATGGAAAGGAAAGGAAGCAGGAGGGAGGTAATCAGAGGCAGGGAGGCCAGATGTATGTTTTCTCAGATTCCCTTGCAGCTAAACTGGGATCATGTAACTGGGTCCTCGCCAGTGAAGTAATGATGAAAGCCATTGGCAGTGTGACTCTTAAAAACACCTGCAGGCTCTTCAGTAACTCTCCTCCACAGCAGTGCTGGGGGCCATGTGTTCCTGGTGGTATAGTTACAAGATGGACCCACCAACAGGCTTTGGGCTTTGGGTGAACAACAAATGACCTTGCATTAAGTCTGTGGTGGCAGTTAGTATTGTTCCCACGAATATAGGAGTCATCTCCCGTGGGAAGATATGAGACCATTCAGGGAAATAATGTAGAGAAAGAAGAACCTGAAAGACCCCAGTAGGAAGAGAAAGCAATCGTTCTGCAGTCAAGATGTGCTCAACTTACCCTTCCTACTTTAGAACCTCTTCCTTTGGGAGCACCTGGGTGGCTCAGTGGGTTAAGCGTCTGCCTTTGGCTCAGGTCCTGATCTCAGCATCCTGGGATGGAGCCCTGTGTTGGGATCCCTGCTCAGTGGGGAACCTCTTTCTCCCTCTCTGTCTGCCCCTCCCCCTGCTCATGCACTCTCTCAAATAAATAAATAAAATCTTTAAAAAAAAAAATAGAACCTCTTCTTTTGTCCTGTATGAGACCTTGGGAACCATTGCCTTGAAGTCAGGAGATGAGTTCGGATTCTGAGGTTTTTCACCTTCTGATATCACGGCTGCAAAGGACTTATCCCTTACTTAAACAAGGCACCCACCATCCCACTGAGACATGTTATTTGGACACAAAGCGTAAACTTGGCTCACTGCATGACCAAGCTTTGGCTTCATTTCTTCACAAGGCACTCCAACCCAGAACTACTTCCACCATCCACTACACCGCTCATTTTCCATCTGTTTCTATCCCTGAACAACCAGTAATATTCTATGTATAGTATGTATACTATAATTATTTTATTAGTGTGTATCTTTTAAATTTCGTGAAGACAGGCCTGTATCTGTATAGCTGATCTCTTTATATGCCACTTGGCACCATGTGTGAAATATAGTTGGCACTCAGTGATTATTTCCTGAGTGAATAAATGAATGTAAAATGACTTAGTCTCAGGATTTTCTCATTCATGCTCATAAACTCTTCTTTCCAGAGTTGTGAAAGTTATTCTGGATATTCAGCAGATGTCTTTGTGTCTGTTGTTCAACACTGTCTCCCTCTAAGCCGTCGCTGATTTCCATCATATTTGCTGAGCATCCATTGGGTGTGACTGTATTGGCCACTGTTGGAAGTATCTGTCTCCTGCTGGGCATCTCCTGCCTCTTTGCTGGCAGCCTGTGCTGATGAATGAACGCTCTGCAAGGCTCTGCCTTTAAATCTCAAAACTACAGAGATCCCCCCTCGGAGGAGGGGGAATTGCTGGGAGAGATCTCCCTTTCTCCCTTCTACTCAACTCCATTTTAGAAGGACACCAAAAGGGGCGCCTGGGTGGCTCAGTTGGTTAAGCAACTGCCTTCGGCTCAGGTCATGATCCCGGAGTCCCGGGATCAAGTCCCGCATCAGGCTCCCTGCTCAGCGAGGAGCCTGCTTCTCCCTCTGACCCTCCCCCACTCATGTACTCTCTCTCTCTCTCATTCTCGCTCTCCAAATAAATAAATCTTTTTTTTTAAAAAAAAAAGGACACCAAAGGAGAGATTCTTGGGGTCCAATGAACTATCTTGCCAATTTTCCTTGGAGCTTCCTAAGTTCACAGGGCATAGACGTTAGTCCATTGGGGGCTGGGCCAGAAAACAGACTTGAGAGATACCACTCCTTCTTCAAGCTTATCCCTCCTTTGCTCAGTGTTCAATTCTGGGGCCCACTAATTATGCCTTTATACTTCTGTGGGGATGAATTTCTCTTGGGAGGGTCTGCAGGCTCCCTACTCCCCAACACAGTTGAATCTTTTTTTTTTCCAAAGATTTACTTATTTGTTTATTTGAGAGAGCGAGAATGAGAGAGAGAGAGAGAGAGTACATGAGAGGGGGGAGGATCAGAGGGAGAAGCAGGCTCCCTGCTCAGCAGGGACTCGATCCCGGGACTCCACGATCATGACCTGAGCCGAAAGCAGTCGCTTAACCAACTGAGCCACCCAGGCGCCCCCCCAACACAGTTGAATTTTAGAAAGAATCTGTGACCCCTATTACACTTGAACCAAATGAAATATTTTTAATCAAGTATACCATGGCGCAGTTTTTGTAAGGATGTGGAAACTTGACCAGCTGCATCGGCATCTCCTGGGAACTTACTAGAAATGCAAATTCTGGGGCCGCCTCGGTGGCTCAGTTGGTTGAGCATCTGATTCTTGATTTGGGCTTAGGTCATGATCTCATGGTCGTGAGATCGAGTCCTGTGTCAGGCTCAGGCGTAGATCGAGTCCTTTGCCGGCCTCGGGCTTAGCACTGAGTCTGCTTGTCCCTCTCCCTCCCCGTCTGCCCCTTCCCCACTCCCCACCCCTGCTCCTGTGCATGCATGGGCTCTCTCTCTCTCAAATAAATAAATAAATAAAATCTTTAAAAAATGCACATTCTTATACTCCACCCAAGACATGCTGAATCTGAATTTTAACAAGCCATCCAAGTGATGCTGAAGCATGCTACTATTTGAAAACAAGTGCAGTAATGCTTAATCTCCCTAAATAATCTTTCACCTCCCATGTAAAATGAAGATTGCAAGAATTATATTAAATAAAGCACATAGCAGTGCAATTAGCATGGAGTAATAGGGCTTGATATTTTTTGGCAAAAGAAAAAAAACCCACAAAAAAAAACAAAGCATGTGTCTATGCCACAGACTTTGGTAGCAACTAGAACTGAGTCCCTTGGGCTGTCTGTCAGGAGGAGAGAGCCACAGAGAGGAGCCAGAATTCATCCAGCAGGAAAGGAGCTACACATTTATCCCTGTTTGTGCTAATCATAGCACCAAAGACTAAAGTAACATTTTGGTAAGGTAGAGGATTAAAAGAATGCATAATTATGTCTCATAAAAGTACCGGAAAGTCAATATTAAAGACCTTTAAAGGGACAGATCTCAGCACGTTGCACTTTTATATATGAAAGTGATAGAGAGGCAGGTACAGAGCTGGGAACGGCAATGGTGCATAAGGCCGGTACTTTGATTAGAGCAAGGGCTACTGGAATCTAGTTAGGCATCCATTCTTTTCTCTTTCAATTTCAGCCTTAAAAGTTGTACGGATCAGGCGAGCCCTGTTCACCAGTTCTCAACTACAAAGAGTTGCAAGATGGTATACCTCAAGACAGCCCATCTTTTTCAGTGATTTTGAAGGAAACTTCAGTGAACAAAGCAGATCTGTGAGCAGGGACATTTTTAATGCACAGTTAACAAAAGAAACCATCTTCACTACTGCATGGCCATTAAAAACATAGTATCAGTGTGATAGTGGATGTTAAGCATGGCTGCATGTGTGAGTATCACTGGCTGGTAAAAATAAATGGAACAGGAAAAAACTAATGCTTTGCAAAACTGGAACAAAAATGAGCAAAGAATACAAATTGCTGGAGATAATGGTTGCCATGGCAATTGTTTGTCCAGAACCCAAACTGTGATAACTCAGGTAAGAGTAATTGAAAATAAGAGCCCTTAGTAGACCTTCCCCACTATGATTTTTTTTTTTTTTTTTTCCTGCTGCAGGCTTGGCTCGTAGGACTAAGTATTCCTTCCTGGTCATATGGAAGCCCAGGTGTAATTTGTTAAACTGGGGGGAAGGCCATTTGCCTAAGACCCAGAGCAACAAGCAGTTTCTGAAACTGTGGTTGTTTGCTAAGCACACCAAACATTTCAAGGTGGAGTGATGTGGGTGGGTTGGCACGATTGTTCTGATACCCCACTCCCCACCACAATAATTGGGTTTCTTTTATTAAAAGGTGCAGGGTGGTGGGATTTTTTTTTTTTTTTGGATCGGGGTCACAAAATGCTGGATCAGAAGAGACAGCAGCTTGGTTTTCTAACCTGTGAGTGACAGTCCATAGCCATTTCTTCTGTGTAATTACCCATCTGATTGAGAGGGAAGCGATGCTTACTGCATCATTTAAAAGAAATGTACCTGTTTGTAGAAAGGCAAGAATAACCCAGTTTGCAAGGGCCCATGGCGCTCCAACTTGCCTATACAGGCTCAAGGTTTTGGGTTTTATGTTTTATGGGTTTTTTTTTTTTCCCGTAATCAAATCACTCCGACTCTAGACTTTTCAAATCCAACTTTTTCACCTTCCAGCAGTCATTCTTTGGACCAGCTTGTAGTGTGAAAATAATTTTTTGGAGAAGAAAGCAAAAGAAAAGAATTATATGGGAAGAGAGAGAGATTTTTGGAGGACAAGAGAAGGGTAGAAAACCATCTTCCTCTCTTTTAAATTCTGTAACCCTGTGTTTTAGGCTCTTTTCATCTTGCCTAGTTGGTTGGTGAGAAATGTAACATTTGCATTTCAAGGTAGACACAAAGGCTTTCACTGATGGCCAGTAACCAGGGAAACTTAATGAGAAGTTACACTGTTTGGATTTGTAACAACTTGTTTTCTGCTGGTAGCCAGACAGCAGAAGGCTCTGTGCACGCAAACACAGAAAGCGCACTTCTTGTTAGGTACCACATCTAATTAGCTAGAACCCCAAAATCTTCTGCTAATGATATTTTTGTGCCAGGAGAGTTTGAGAAATTCCACTTCACTTTGGATGTTTTAAAACAGTAGGAGTCACCGGGAGTTATACACATAAATAAAACGGTGAATGGGGATTGATGATTAGTGCTCAACATCACTGAATTCCTAGCATAAGGCTATGAAGTGCAGTATCAGTTTCCTCTTGCTGCCATAACAAATCACCACCAATGTAGCAGCCTGAAACACACCCATTTATTATCTCACTGTCCTGTAAGTCTCGAGTCTCACACTAACGCGGGTCTCACTGGCTCAAATCAGAGTGTGTGCAGGGCTGTGCTCCTTCACGGACACTCTGTGGAAGAAATCGGGTTTCACGTTCGTGGAGGTTGTTGGCAAAACCCAGTTGTTTGTGGCTGTAGAACTGAGGTCCCATTTCCCCTCCTGGCTGTAAGCTGGGGCTGCCCTAAACTCCCGGAAGCCTGTCTCCCATGGTCCCTGCACATGCCCCCCACCCCCTGCAACTCTGAGTTAGCAACAGTGTGTCAAACCCTTCTCCCCATTGGAATCTCTCGGACTTCTTTGGCCACATCTCTCTGCAGCCAGCTAGAGACTCTCCTGCACTTCTAAGGGCTCATGATTGGGTCCACTCAGATAATCCATTATAATCTCACTAACTCAAGGTCATGGATCACTGACTTTAATTATATCTGCCACGTCTATTTTGCCCCGAGACATAACACATCCACAGGTTTCAGGGATTCGAGGGTAGACATCTTGGGGGGGTGGGCACTGTTCTGCCCACCAAAAGTGGGTAGTGCTATCTCCATTTTCTAGGAGAAGGTGTTAATACAGAGTGGTTAAGTAACCTGCCAGAAATAACACAACTAGCAAATGGCAGAGCCAGGATTTGAATGCTGTTTTGACTCTAGAAGCCACTTGTCAAGAACTATCCCATATTGTCTAAAAGTGAATAATTGGGGGCACCTGGGTGGCTCAGTCGGCTAAGCGTCTGCCTTCAGCTCAGGTCATGATCCCAGGGTCTGAGATGGAGCCCCGGATTGGGCTTCTTGCTCAGCAGGGAGCCTGCTTCTCTCTCTGCCTGCCACTCCTGCTGCTTGCGCATGCTCTCTCTGGCAAATAAATAAATAAAATCTTTAAAAAAATAAATAAAAGTAAATAACTGATCATATTGGTGGAAGACTTAAGCATTTCATCTCTCTTGCCCCGAATGCCTTCCTCAGTGTGCAAGTCATTTTATAGTAAACTGGAAATTATATTATTTTTCAGAGAGAGTTTATTGGAAAAGTAATAGTGTTGAGCTCTGGAGGGCTATTAATTCATCACCCCTTTAAGAGATCTCCACCCAGTTAAATTGTTCAGATTGTTCTAGACACACATGGAGATCTTCAAACATGCTTCCAGGGCTCCTATAGTAGACTGCAGCATGACTCACTGCTTTCCTATTATTAAGGTTTTCACTTCTTTCCTGTTACAGAATTATTTTTCCCCTACCATTACCATGACTTTATGGTGAGTGGGGTATATTTCCTTATCACCGGGCTTGGCCAAATAACTTGCATTGGCCATGGGAATATTAAGGTTAATGGTGCAAACAGGGTTTAAATATATTTGCCCGTGTGGCTTCTTCTCTTGTGTTCCCATGATCTACCATGAAAAGAACATGCCTTCATTACTAGTGGGAACGCAAACTGGGGTAGTCACTTTGGAAGATAGTTTGGCGGTTTCTTACAAAACAAAACATACTCTTACCATATAACCCAGTAATTATGCTCTTTGGTATTTGACCAAAGGAGTGGAAAATGTATGTCCACACAAAAACCTGCACATGGGTGTTTATAATAGTTTTATTCATAATTGCCAAAACTTGTAAGCAACCAAATTTCTTCAGTAGCTGAATGGATAAACTGTGGTCCATCCAGACAATGGAATATTATTTATTCAGTGCTAAAAAGAACTGAACTATTAAGCCATACAAAGACCTGGAAGAAACTTAAATGCATATGAGTAAGTTCAACAAGCTTGTCTGGAAAGATTATGCACTGTATCATTGCAACCATATGATATTATGCAAAAGGAAACCTATGGAGACCATGAAAAGACCAGTGGTTGCCAGCAGTTGGAAGGTGGGGAAAGAGAAATACATGGAACACAGAGGATTTTTAGGGCAGGGAAAATAACTATGTTTGATACTATATTGTTGGACACATGTCATTGTACATTTCGCCAGACCCATAAATTGTACAACACTGAGAGTGAACTGTATTGTAAGCTAGGGACTTCGCTTGGTTATGGTGTGTAGATATAGGTTCATTGATTGTAACAAATGTACCACTCTGGTGGTATGTTGATAACTGGGTAGACTGTCCATGTGTGAAGACAGGGAGTATATGGGAAATCCCTATACCTTCTTTTCTAGTTTCCTGTGAGCATAAAGCTGTTCTAAAGCAAAACAAAACAGAAAAATCAAGCTTTAAAAAAAAATCTGTGAAATGAGACCCAGAACTTTTTTAAAAGTCAGGGAAAGAGACTTCTTAAGAACTCAAAGATGATTGACAATATCTTTATAAAAAAAAAACAAACCAAAACCAAGCCAAAATAAAACAAAACCGTGTCCTGGGGAGCTGCTGGACCCTGAATAATGAAGATGCACAAGGTCTCTGCTCATCCTGTAGCCTAGAACCCAGCTCAGCCCAGTCCAGTCAAATGAGCCAACCCCACTGACCTGCAAATCTGTAAGTGAGAAAAGAAAATACTTGTTTTTGTAAACCACTGAAATTTTGAGGCTATTTATAGTGTAAAAAAAAAAAACTAGAAAAAATAAGTTTACCCTCTCTGAAGAGAAACTCCCACTTTTAATCTTCAAGATCTAAAAAGTCATGTGCTTTGGGAGGGAACCAACCGTGTTAACCTTATTCAAATCTCAAAGGTGTCCCAGTGTCTTGACATAATAATAAATTGTTCTTAGGGATGATCCACATCCATTGGTGACTAAATAACCCAATCGAGTTCTGGAGACGTCAGTGTTGGTGCTGGGAGAGAAGCTCAGGTCAGAGAGACATCTCCTATAAATCTTTATTTTTTATTATTTTTTAAAGATTTTATTTATTTATTTGAGACAGAGAGAATGAGAGACAGAGAGCATGAGAGGGAGGAGGGTCAGAGGGAGAAGCAGACTCCCTGCCAAGCAGGGAGCCCGATGTGGGACTCGATCCAGGGACTCCAGGATCATGACCTGAGCCGAAGGCAGTCGCTTAACCAACTGAGCCACCCAGGCGCCCTCCTATAAATCTTTTGTAAGACATAAATTTAAGTCATAATCTGCCATTTACTTTGTGGTCTTGACCAAGTTAGTTAAACCCTCTAACGTGGAGAATATTACTACTTTGCCTCATTCAATTGATATGAGGATTAAATGAGAAAATTAATCTAAAGCATGTAGCACAATATCTGGTACATAGGAAGGGCTCAAATGTTCACTGTTAAATACCGACACTTGGTAAAAGGAAAGGTGGTGACATTTATTAACTCCTTCATTTACTCATTCAGCCTCTGCCAAAGATACCACAGATTTTTTTTATTTTAAAGAAAAGTAATACTTTAAAAGTAAAATAATTGGTGGAGCAGCCTCAGACATGTGTTTGGGTCTTACAGAATCTGAAAGGAGATACTTTTTAAAATATTTTATTTATTTATTTGACAGAGAGAGAGAGAGAGAGCACAAGCAGGGAGAGGGAGAAGCAGGCTCCCCGCCGAGCAGGGAGCCCGATGCGGAACTGGATCCCAGGACCCTGAGACCATGACCTGAGCTGAAGGCAAATGCTTAACCGACTGAGCCATCTAGGCACCCCGAAAGGAAATGTTTTTAAACAAGGAATAGATTCATCTATGTGAAAACCTCAAAAAATACGGAAAAAATGTGAATAATTAGCAAAATCATTCAACATATACTATTTTTATTTTATTTTTTAAAGATTTATTTATTTATTTTAGAGAGAGAGAGAGCAAGAGAGTACAGGGGAAGGGGCAGAGGGAGATGGAGAGAGAATCTCTAGCAGACTTCCTGCTGAGCACAGAGCCCAATGACCCTGAGATCATGACCCCAGCTGAAATCAAGAGTTGGACACTTAACCAACTGAGCCACCCAGGCACCCCTTTTTATTTTTTTTAAGAGATTTTATTTATTTATTTATTTATTTTAGAGAGAGAGAGTGTGTGTGTGTGTAAGTGGGGAGAGGGGCAGAGGGAGAGAATCTCAAGTAGACTCCACACTGAGTGTGAAGCCCAGTGCAGGGCTCCATCTCACGACCCTGAGATCATGACCTGAGCCGAAATCGAGTTGGAGGCTTAACTGACTGAGCTAGGCAGGTACCCCAACATATACTATTTTTAAAATGTAAAGCATTATATATGTAAGTCAATTACTAGAAACATGGACATATGCTAATTAAAAACACACACACACCTTGACTTAGAATTCATATATAACAGGCTTGTCACAACCTGAATCAACTTGATGAGACTCAAGAGCATGTAGGCTCATTTGCCAAACCGATAAATTAGGCTCTTTTAACAGTATTTGCATTAGTAAATGAAGACCTCCTAAAAGAAAAATCATTCCTTGGAAAGAAAGATGTTATCAATTAGCTCTTGCTATATAACAAACCACTCTAGAACTCAGTAACCTGAAAGGACAAACATTTAGTTCTCAAGTCCCTAGGTTGACTAGGGATGGTTGGTCTAGAATAGCTTTACTCTTTGCTGTGGTTAGCTACAGGTTAACTTTGCTCAGCTTGGCTGTGGTCTTTCACAGGTCTGGAGCCTTGATTAGGATGAATAAACAGACTTAGCTTTATTCCACATGGTCTCTCGTTTCCAGAAGGCTCTAGTGGATGTGTTCATATGGTAGTCTTGGGGATCGAAATAAAAACAGAAGTGTTAAAGACCTCTAGAAGACCAGGGTCAGAACCAGCAGATAGTCATTTCTACCACATTTTATTGATCTAATTCAGGACAGAATCATCTCAGATTCAAGGAGTGGGAAATACACTTTACCCTTGATGGGAAGAGCTACAAGGTCATGCTGAATAGGGCACGGATACAAGAAAGAGTGGAGAATTGAAAAAGAAATTGTGAGAAATTTATTATCAAACATCCAACCAAACTGGAGGTGGAATGGCTCACTGCTCAGCCCCACCATGGACTGTTGTCTTAGTTTTTGTGCTTGAGGGAAATTTAATAGGTTAAAAAATTGCTTTACTAAGACCTCTTTATGATTTGGGGTGAAGTATTTATATATCTGTATGAGAAAACCTAACTAAAAGGGGACCGAGCAGATAAGACCTTTCCATCAGTAGATGGAACATCATGAGGCTCTGACTTACTAAGAATGGCGGAGAACACACTTGATGCAGAACTTGGTTTCTCCATGGTGCTGGTACCATGGAGAGAGGTGGCAGCCTGTGATGTGGAGGCAGGGGCATTGGAGGTTGTAGTTCATCTGTGGGCTCTGGGAGCAGAGGCAGCAGAATGCAAAGTAATTAAAGGGAAGATGCACAACTCTAGCTAATAGGTGTTTTTGTAAGTATATGTAAGAAATCCTCAGTGGAACCCCAGAAATCATTTTAAGATAAACTGTCAAAAGTAAAAGAAAAAAAAACAGTTGATGATGCTGTAAGAAATGTAAATAGTGAGAATATTAAAAACAACCAAAGACTTCCTTCTCCCCTCTCCTCCCTCCCTCATTGTTTCCTTCCATCTTTTGTTTCCTTTAACATCTTATGCACTTGAGACTTAAAATCTTTTAGAGGCATGCAGGTCATTTGTGGCTAGACAACTGGGCTGATGAACAATCCTAGTTTTCATTTTAAAGGAGGAAGAATGGAGCATGGGTTGCATTTTTTACAAATGAGGATAAACTTGGCATTTGGCTGAATGTTAACATGCAGCTTCTTACCTCAATGAGAAAATATATTCCAGTTAATAAACAATGGCCATCATTGCATGATAGAGAGGCTACAGGAATGGAACCGTAGTGATGATATCTTTATGGTCAGTTCTTAATCTTGCTCTAAGGATTCCAAGAACTTTAATTAATAGGTTTCGGGGATCCATTTCTTCTCATTTTGTATTCAGATTTTAGGTATGTATATATGTGTTGCCTAGGAAGAAGATTTATAGGTTTTATCAGGTTCTCAATAATCTTAATCTAACTTTTAAGCTTCAGATGATTTTTTAAAATACTAAACAAACAAAAGATTAAGGACCGCTGCTAGTCTCTGCTAATAAGTAATTTATAAGCTGTTTGCCTCTCCGTGTTTCAGTTTCGGTATCTGTGTAATGGAAGTATTATTCTTTAACTCAGAGAATTGTTAGGAAATGATAAGTTGGAATCTATGGAAAAAATGTGTAGTATGTAAACTACATGCAGGAAGGTCTCGTGGACTCTCTGCTTCTCCATATCATGACTAGGCAGTCTAACTTTAATTGTATGTCAATCTCTACTTCAACTAGTTAAGTGCTGATGAGCTTCCAACGCAGAACATTCAGAGCCCAGCAAGCCTGTGGTTTGGAGTGCCTGAAATGTTCAATAATCACAGTATGATTTGATTTCTCCCTACTGGGTCTCTTTAAAGTTAGAAAGGTAAACATCCTGGGCTACTTTTTTCTCTCAGCTTAAACCTAATGGGGCCAGAGCCATCTTATTTTTATATGACATTGATAGCTCAGTGATAAGTTTTTTTGTTTTTTTTTTTTTAGCAACTCAATTATTTTTAATGATTTACATGAGATAATTACTGTTGATATTCAGGTCTTTAGAACAAGGAAATATTCATTACCATGTCCAGTTTTATGTCTTCCATTGATGGAAAGCTTTTGCCAATGATCTGATGTCAGAGACTGAAGTGTCAAGGAAGGTGCGGGGAGAATAGATAAGCAGGGAGTAGAGATTTAAACATGAAGTAGACAAAGCACCCTTAAAAAAAAAGAAATTTGTACAGAAAAACAGATGATCTGAATGTGTTGTCTAACACTCTTGACTGAAAGTTAAAGAAACTGATTTCATGTGACTTAAGCCAAAAAAAAAAAAAGGATTTATCAACCTGTATGACTCAACAGTCCAATGTGGCTTAAGCTTCAGGGAGTGCTGGTTCCACGGGATCTAAAGATTTTGAGAGACTGTATCTCGCTTCCTGTCTCTTGGCCTTGCTTCTCTATATGCTGTTCCCTTCATAGGCCACACATGTATTATCTTGTAGTTTATAATCCTGGTGGAAGGTGAGCTCTTCCTGATTGTTTATTCTGAAGTCCTAGAATTCAGTCTTACTGTTTTGTCTTGGGTATCATACCCACGAAAGACTCAACTAATATACTCGAGAGATGGAACGCCCTGATTAACTAGATGTGGTCCATGTACTCACAATCAGAGCTAGGGGGTAAGGTTAACCTATAGAAATTGCATGGTGTCCCACCCAAAAATCAAGGTTCTATTCTAAGGTAAATAGGCCAGTCAAAAACAAGAACTGCCTACCGCATTGTGCTTAAAAATTAGCCTGTATAAGTTATCTTGAACTTCTATTGAATCATCAAATACTGAGAATCGTTGGGACTCTGGGTCATCTATATCAAGTTTCTCTTTTCACAGATGTGAATTCTGAAGCAGAAAGGACTCCAGGGGCTTGTCTAGGGTTACCCAGTGAATGCTGGAACCAGGGAAGCGATCCAAGATTCAAACTTACACCATCTTGTCTAGAGATAATGTGTGCATTTGTAGAAACATAGCTACTGTATTTTATCTTGAAGCAAATCTTCTCCCTTGCTTTCTCTTTCTGTCTGCCCTCTCTTCCTATACTACGTATTCATCGGAGACCTATTATAATCCTAATCTTCCACCCCAACTCTGATTTTTTTGTTTGTGTTTTTTGAGTTGTTGCACAAAGACACTTTTATTTGCACCAGATAAGATCATGGAGAATGGTTTCCAAAGCTGTGACTCCCCAAAAGAGGATGAATGGATTCTTTGTGTGTAGGGCTAGGATGAATATTTAGATAGGGAAGCCTTGTCGTATGTAGAGGTGGGCATAAGGCTGTGCAGTTGTCTGAAGGAAACATGCCTATACATACATTGTATGTTACATAAATGAGGCTGAGGCTCCTACTTGGGTGGAAATTTTAGGATTATAATGGGGAAAGGTGATTGCAGGCCACTCCAAATAGTAACTCAAGTTGGAAGGTGTCTCCATGGTACAGTTTGGGGATGACAACAGATACCTCCTCTCTGGCTCCAGTTATATTTCTTCATGTATCTTCCTTGTTCCAGGTCCTCTCACTTGGCTTTAGCTTCCATCATTTCTTTGGGTTGGATAACAAGAATGGAGAATTATGTCCAAATGAATAAAATGATAATGATGGCAACAGTAACAAAAAAATTAATCATGAAAATATCCGACTGCTCTTAGTAGACCAGGCATGGTGACTTGGGAAAAGTTCCATGGTGTCTCTTCCTTGTGATTTCCCTGAAGTAAACTGTTACTGTCTTTTATTTTCCAGTTAAGAAGTTGTCATTTGATTTATATTTCAGTTGTATTGTGATATTTTTCTGACCATGGTAGAATCATGTTGGAAATGTCTATTGAATACATCATTTTTTTTCTGAAATTTTGAGTTTGAGGGAGAATGATATTCGTATTTACTTGTGGAACAGGGGAGGGACAAAAGAAGAGGACCAGGAGAAACTTTGATGCATTGTAATCAAAAAAGAAAGGGGGTTCAAAACAATTAGGAGCTCACAGTTCATTCTGGAGACTTCCCACAGGAAACAAATCGCTGGTCCTCAGCTCCAAGATTCTTCAATCATGTCAAAATATATCCTGATTATCAGTAGTTGGGGTTGATTGGTACACTTTCTGGCTCTCCTGTTTAGCAGTTTTAGGAGAAAATGAAAGCAATATCAATGTAAAACCGTAGTACATTCATCAACTGAAAATTGCTCATCAAAAGCATTGTTGTGCTAATGGTATTGTTGAAATGGATTTACTTGTCAAAAAGAAATATCTCCCTCTGAAACTGGAAAGTTGAGTCCTTTGATGAGGAAGTTTAAGCAGGGAGATGCAGGGGAGCCCTAGCTGTGTGCCCCACTCCCAATATCCGTTATTTTAAAACCTTTTAGTCCTATCTGGTTAGCCATGTTATGTCAAGTTCAAGAGGAAATCTAATTGTTTTCTCTCAGGCCTAAAATATATGGTTATAATTCATCATGAAATATCAGTGGGTACCCAATTAATGGAAATTTGAACTCATGTTGTTTTGGGTTATGTGGCTTTCACGTATTCTGTACCTTAGTAATATTTTAAAGTGACTTTTCCCATTGCTGCTATAAACATCGGGGTGCATGTACCCCTTCGGATCCCTACATTTGTATCTTTGGGGTAAATACCCAGTAGTGCAATTGCTGGATCGTATGGTAGCTCTATTTTCAATTTTTTGAGGAACCTCCATACAGTTTTCCAGAGTGGCTGCACCAGCTTGCATTCCCACCAACAGTGTAGGAGGGTTCCCCTTTCTCTGCATCCCCGCCAACATCTGTCGTTTCCTGACTTGTTAATTTTAGCCATTCTGACTGGTGTGAGGTGGTATCTCATTGAGGTTCTGATTTGGATTTCCCTGATGCTGAGCGATGTTGAGCACTTTTTCATGTGTCTGTTGGCCATTTGGATGTCTTTGGAAAAATGTCTGTTCATGTCTTCTGCCCATTTCTTGACTGGATCATTTGTTCTTTGGGTGTTGAGTTTGATAAGTTCTTTATAGATTTTGGATACTAGCCCTTTATCTGATATGTCATTTGCAAATATCTTCTCCCATTCTGTCAGTTGTCTTTTGGTTTTGTTGGCTGTTTCTTTTGCTATGCAAAAGCTTTTTATCTTGATGAAGTCCCAATAGTTCATTTTTGCCCTTGCTTCCCTTGCCTTTGGTGATGTTTCTACCATATAATAATAATATATGTTTATTTACTTAGAAAATAAAATTTAAAAAATAGGAAAGTATAAAGCAGTACATAAAACTTTTCTCAGTCAACTCTTGTAACATTTGATGTAGATTTGTGTAGCCTTTTTTCCTCTATGTATATGAACTTTTATGAATATGCATACAATTTTTCTCATTTGTGCATAATATAGGTTACATTGTACATACACTTTTATGAACTGTATTAGAAACTATATTTTCAGTTAGCATTTTGTAACATTTCTCTTGTCAATAATAGTAGTATTCGGGTTGATAGATGCATCAATGTTTTATTTTATGAGAATTGTTTATTGCTTCCAGTGGTTTGTTATTATGAAAGCACTCCAACAAACATAATACATGTTATTTTTGTTAATTGATGTTATCCTCATTAAGCCAAAACTGTTCTCTCTCCTTAAATCTTTAAAGAAAAATTTAAATGTAAATTTAAGAACTTTTTTGAATGAAAATATATAGTTGATTTGAAAAACTATAAGAGAAATTAATGACAAAAGAAAACCCAATAAATTAAAAACAAATTTACAGTCATTTCTCTAGTTAGTTCCTCAATTTAGGTCTAATTTCTCTTATAAAATTTTGTTTGAATATTTTTTTTTCTTGATCACTTAAAAAGAAAAAAGTCACACAATCACTAAAGCAAATTTGTTTTTATGTGTGGAAGGAGCTACATCTTGTTGGCACCCTGGAGAAGGAAAGTGGAAAGTGTAGGAAATTGAGAATTATGAGGTAGAGTGTCAGTTTTGCCTTTGTTGACCATGAGCGAGAGCGAGTCACTTTAGTCTCCTGAGTTATACAGTGTCCGAGCCTATGAAGTAAGATGTTTATGCTGAATCCTCACTTGGAGAGGCGTGGAAAAGATCTAGAAAACAAATGTGAAAACGTGTGAACAGTTTAGCAGTGGGCACATTTTTAAAGACTTGTTTGTTTATTATAATTTGAATTTTGATTTTAAGCTAATTAGATGTTACCATGCAGTTGTAAGGAGGAATACAGAGAGATTCCCATGTACTCTCTACTCACTTTCTCCCAATGTTAAGATCTTGCCAAATTGTGCCACAGTAGCAGAACCAGCGTGTTGGCATTAACACCATCAAGACTCCAGATGTTTCCATTACCATGGCAGTCCCTTTTGTTGCTCTCTTCCAGCCCCACCCATTTTCCTCCTACCCATGTCTCTATCCAAAATCTTTGACAACCAATAACTCATGTTTTCCATTTCTATAATCAAGGTATTTCAAGAATGTTATATAAATAAAATTATATAGTATGTAATCTTTTGAGACTAGCTCACATTCAGCATGATTCTCTGGAGGTTCATCAAGGTCGTTGCATATGTCAGTATTAACTCCTTTTTGTTGTTGAGTAGTATTCCATAATATGGCTGTCTCTCAGTTTTGCTTAACCATTCATCTTTGAAGGACATTTGGGTTGCTTCAAGTTTTGGGTTCTTACAAATACATCATTTATAAAACATTGATGGACCCAGGGGCACCTGGGTGGCTCAGTCGTTAAGTGTCTGCCTTTGGCTCAGGTCATGATCCCAGGGTCCAGGGATCGAGCCTGCATCGGGCTCCCTGCTCGGCGGGAAGCCTGCTTCTCCCTCTCCCACTCTCCCTGCTTGTGTTCCCTGTCTCGCTGTCTCTCTCTCTGTGTCAAATAAATAAAATAAAATCTTTAAAAAAAATTAAAACATGGATCTACAGATCTGTATTAACATAAACTTCCATTTCCCTGGGATAAATGTCCAGGAGTACAAGTGCTGAATCATGTACTAACTGCATGTGTTTTGTTTTGTTTTGTTTTTTCTAAGAGTAATAAGCCATTTTTTCCCAGAGTGGTTGCACCATTTTACAATCTTACAATAATAATAATTTTTGTATAATACAAGAGAGGCTCACTTTTTGTCAATGAATACCCAATTGCCCTAGCACCATTGAAAACATAATCTTCCCTTCATTGTATTGCTTTTGTACCTTTGCAAAATACCATTTAAGCATATTTTTTACATTCTCTTTTCTGTGCCATTGATCTATGTGTTTACCCTCTGCCAATACACAGTCTTGATTCCTGTAGCTATAAATACATTTTGAAATTGGATGACTCATTCTTCCCACTCTTTTTTCATTTTCAAAATTGCTTTAGCTATTCTTGTTCTGTTGCCCTTCCAAATAAAGTTTGGATTAATATTTTACTTATCTACCAAAAATTCTTGCTGGAATTTTATTAGGAATTGTTTCAAATTTGCATATGAATTTGAGGAGAATGGACATCTTTACTCTGATGAGTCTTCCAATCCATAAGCCTATGTATCTGTTTAGATGTTCTTTGATTTCTTTAATCAGTTTTATCATTTTCAGCATACAAATTTTATGAATTTTGTTAGACTTATACCTCAGTATGTTCTGAGTGATTTTAATTGGTATTGCATTCTTATTTTGATGTTCATGAGTTCAATCCAATATACAGAAATTTGTTTTACTTTGTATCTGCAACCTTGCCGAACTCATTAATTATAAGGGTTTTGTTTTGTTTTGTTTTGTTTTTTGTAGATTCCTTAGGATTTTCTGTATAGACATCTGTCATCTGTATGTAGGGACAGTTTTACTTCTTCCTTTTGGATTGGTATACATTTAATTTCACCTTCTTCCCTCATTGTGATGGCTAGAATTTCCAGAACTATGTTGAATGGTAGTGGTAAGAGTGGCATCCTTGCCTGGGATCTTTAAGTTTTTCACCATTAAGTATATTATCTGTGGGTTTTAGGATGCTTGTTATCAAGTTGAAGGTGCCATCTCTTTGTATTTTTTGTGAGCTTTTATGAGAAATGGATGCTAAATTTTGTCAAGTTATTTCTCTCTATTGATTGATATGATCATGTGGTTTTTCTTCTTTAACCCATTAGTATGATAAATTGCATTACTTAATTTTTGACTATTAAACTAGACTTACATCCTTAGACCCCTCTTTTTGTCATAGTTTGGTGTATATTTTATAAATACTTATATACTACATAAGTATATACATCATATATACTTAAGAATATACATATTTAAGAATATATAATATATATTTAAGAATATATGTGGGATATGTATATATTTAAGAATACATACATCCCCAAAATATGTGAACGTCTGACTTATTTACAAAAAATAGCAGTAAAACTTGTGTACGATGGGGGCAGGATGTGTGTGTGTGGAGAATGTCTAAACCTTGCTTCCCGCCCTGTTGTCTGATAGGAAGTTATTCTTTTCAGTGTAACTTTGAATAACCCTACAGTGTATAGCACTGTAATGTACTCACAGTATCACCATCATCATTATTACTATTATTATCATCATTGCCATCATCATCAAAATCATCTACCACATACATGAGTTTGAATCCAAATGTCCATGTATCCATCATGACGTTCTCCACTGAGCAGCAGATCACAGACATTCACCAATAACACTGCCCATGGCCATGTCTCTCCTCTCAGGTCTGCAGATCCAGAACTGATTGTGGTTTCTTACATTTGCCCCCAAATTTTCTGTGTATCAAACATCATGTTCTTCCATAATATATCATCATTTCACAAGTTAACCATTTTTTAAATTTTCATTATAATTTAACATCTCACTTCAAGTGATCATTTTTTCACAAGAAAACAAATTTTACATTATTTGGATGACTTCTTTAAAAACTTGATGTGCATATTTGCAGAAAAAAAGAATAACGAAGCTCAAATGTAATACTTGCACTGGAAGTCTGTTTGGGGGGGAGGGGTAGGGATGTGCCTCTATTTAAGTAACGGGATCCTTACCACCAACTCATCTTCACCGAGACACCACTTTGAATCTTGGTAAAATTACATAGTCCTGGGTTCAGGTCATTTATGAATGATTGATATAGAAAACATCATAATCCCTGCTACCTAATATGTACTGAATATAATTAGAAAAAAAATACTTGATTCCTTAATCACTTTAGAACTTAGTGTTTTGTCTACCAAATTACTTCAGAAAAATTATGGAAGCAAGACTGGGAATTTATATTGAAATTCTTTATTCCCAGGGCTCTTGTATACTAAGGGATGTTTGTGATCCTTTATTAAGTGGGAAAAGGGCAAACTACTGCAATCTTAGCAATCCCTAGCTTCTTTTGGACAAAACTTTGGGGAAAAAATGATACTGACTTTTAAAATGCTCATGGTATATAAAGCATTTTCATTGCAATGAATAACTGTCGATTAGGACCTTGGAACTTAATTAAATGCCCTGAATTATAACTGTCTTCACTGGCCATAAAGGTATTTTCCCTAAGATCTGCCATATTTTACCTTGTAAATTTGAATGCACATTTTAGTAATTTAGGGTCACAGTTATTTATATGGCTAAATTTCAATTATTGGACATTGCCTGCACTATTTTAAGTACATCTATATGTGAAACTGAGCATTTAAAAGCAATGTAAAAAATGTCAGATGATCTTTTTTTTTTTTTTTGCATTGCTAGATATTACCACCACATGCCATTTTATTTGAATTCCCTCATCAAAAATAGGTTCCAAAGTGGAAAGTTTGAAAAATCACCAGGTTTTTCATAATGATCTTCACATTTCGTGGAAGTCGTCCATAGAGTCTCTTTTTTATACCGTGAGTTGTTTCAATCAACCTGCTGCCAACAGTGTTTCACCTGAGAACACAGATTGTTCTGGGCAGTTCTCATTGACATTAATGTTAGTTTAAAAGCCACCCCTTAGGTACTGCTTGGAAAATTTAGGGACTCTGTTCTCTGCCAGAGCAATATTTCTTCAGGATGAAATAGAAATGTGGTTTGATACTGAGAAGGACATTTGAGTTTAAAGCCTGTGGAAAATTCAGTGGACAAGCCTCTAACAGTGGTTTATTTTCAGATCAGCTCCAGAAGTGGTGCGGTGTTGCCACCCAAAGTTAACAGGCACTGAATGAATGTTTAACTATGCCTGAGTCACACCATATTAAACGAAATTAGAAAAAGTAAATAGATGAGCTCCTAAACTATGAGCTATGGCACAAATCCAGATTACCACCTGGATTTATACAGTTCATAAGCTAAGAATAGTTTTTTTTTTCCATTTTCAAAGATTAAAAATTTAAAAAAATTAATGTTATAAAAATTATATCATGTTTAAATTTCAGAATCCATAAATAAAGGTTTACCGTAGCATAGCAGTCTATGGCTGCTTCTTGTTGCAACAGCAAAGCTGAGCAGTTGCAAGAGAAACCACATGGCCCACAGACTGTAAAATATTGACTCTCTGATGCTTTACAGAAAAAGTTGGGCCATAATTACAAATCAGATGTTCATGCTGTTTTCATCCTATAAGCAACTTTGTATATATAATACATTGTAAAATATTTTGCAACTAGTTGCAATTTTATATGTGAATAGCTTTGTATGTGTTTATATATGTATATGTATATATATATTTAAAGACTTTATTTGAGAGAGAGAGCGAGCGAGTGAGAGCAGGGGGAGGAGGAGAGGGAGAGAGACAAGCAGACTCTGTGCTAAATATGGAGCTCGACAACGCAGGGCTCGATCTCATGACCCTGAGATCATGACCTGAACAGAAATCAAGAGTTGGACGCCCAACTGACTGAGCCACCCAGGTGGCCTTATATATATTTTAATATTAATTTAGGTCATTTAAGATTAGGGATAATCTTAATTGCTCTTTATATGGTCAGCATTTACAAATGTCTATAAATATGGTATTTTCTTTTTGTAATGAGAAAATATTATGACAAACATTTTCTATCATAAAATTGATATATTGTTAAACTACATAAAATACAGTGGCAACATAAGAAAAAAGGAAGTCATTCAGTCTTCCAACTTAGAGATAACAATTTCTACATGTACACAAAAATACACACCAAATTTTTAGAAAGGAATAAACAGATATGCATATATTGTCTTTAAACAATGGAATAACAATTAGGTACTTTTATAATCTGATTTTCTTCTTAACATAGTCATATTTTGTTACAAGTTATACATTTCCACTCTAGAAAATTCAAAATATAAAATGGCAATGCAATTCACTTTATGGCCTCCAGTTAGAGATAAGCAATATTAAAATTTTAGTTTATTATTTTGTTGTTTATCTCATTCATAAGCTATTTTTATATTGTAAATGCACATTTTTAAATATGTTTTCACAAATATGTGGTCAGGTTTACATGCTACTTGGTAGCTTTTTTCCTTTAACATTCCATGATAAGCATCTTTCACATCAATAAATATTTTTATGTAATTTTAGTATTTTCACAAGGATGTAAATGTTCTTTAGTATATAAAGCATGGACATCTTTTTATATGAGTAATTGTAAATAAGAAAATTAGAGCCACTTAATGGTTTACCCATATATGTTATGACATCCATATAGTGCAATAGGATGGAGTTAATATACTATTTATAGATGAATATTGACTGACATGTTATGGTTAATGCCATACTGCTCTCTTGCTAGCTGGCTTTCTTTTCCCTGTGTTGTTTCAGAGACTGGCTTCTTATTATTTAGCTTTCAACTCAAGTCTGTAAAACCATATGACTAGTATGCTCTCATTAATACAAATAGACACATATACACGTATGTGAGTATTTGCATGCCTGTGTTATGTAAAGGGGACATCGATATCTGGATAGATGAATGCATGGGTAGACGGAAAGACAAAAGATAGCTAGGCATCTGTCCATATAGCCAGTTTGCCTGAAAACCTGAAGAAAATATACCTAATACTCACCGTGATTGTCCTTAGTTGACAGTATTTCACAGGACATCCTTTTAATGCATTTTTAAATTTTTTTCCTCAACATATTTGAAAAATGCAGGGTCATTATGGTAAAAATGACCTATGTGAATTTATACTTATTTATTAGAGAGGTTTGGGAGTTTATCTGTGTGGTCAGTTTTAGACAATAATATGTGCTTGACAAATACAGGTTTCTTCAAAGGTAGTTTTTAAACTGGGTTTGTTAAAGCACCACAATCCCAATGAGGTTCCTGTCACAGGTTCTCTCTGGGTCCCATTTGTTTGAACCCACATGTCAAAATAGTGCTCTTTCCTAATGGAGCTCTACCAGTGGGCATTTTTTTAAAATTTTTTATTCTTATGTTAATCACCATACATTACATCATTAGTTTTAGATGTAGTGTTCCATGATTCATTGTTTGTGCATAAAACACAGTGCTCCATGCAGAACATGCCCTCTTTAATACCCATCACCAGGCTAACCCATCCTCCCACCCCTGTCCCCTCTAGAACCCTCAGTTTGTTCTTCAGAGTCCATCGTCTCTCATGGTTCGTCTCCCCCTCCGATTTCCCCCCCTTCATTCTTCCCCACCTGCTATCTTCTTCTTCTTTTTTTTTTTCTTAACATATATTGCATTATTTGTTTCAGAGGTACAGATCTGAGATTCAAAAGTCTTGCACAATTCACAGCACTTACCAGAGCACATACCCTCCCCAATGTCTATCACCCAGCCACCCCATCCCTCCCACCCAACCCCCACTCCAGCAACCCTCAGTTTGTTTCCTGAGATTAAGATTTCCTCATATCAGTGAGGTCATATGATACATGTCTTTCTCTGATTGACTTATTTTGCTCAGCATAACACCCTCCAGTTCCATCCACGTCGTTGCAAATGGCAAGATCTCATTCCTTTTGATGGCTCCATAATATTCCATTGTGTATATATACTACTTCTTCTTTATCCATTCATCTGTTGATGGACATCTTGGCTCTTTACACAGTTTGGCTATTGTGGACATTGCTGCTATAAACATGGGGGTGCACATACCCCTTCGGATTCCTACATTAGTATCACTGGGGTAAATACCCAGTAGTGCAATTGCTGGATCATATGGTAGCTCTATTTTCAACTTTTTGAGGAACCTCCATACTGTTTTCCAGAGTGGTTGCAACAGCTTGCATTCCCACCAACAGTGTAGGAGGGTTCCCCTTTCTCTGCATCCCCGCCAACATCTGTCGTTTCCTGACTTGTTAATTTTAGCCATTCTGACTGGTGTGAGGTGGTATCTCATTGAGATTCTGATTTGGATTTCCCTGATGCCGAGCGATGTTGAGCACTTTTTCATGTGTCTGTTGGCCATTCGGATGTCTTCTTTGCAGAAATGCCTGTTCATGTCTTCTGCCCATTTCTTGATTGGATCATTTGTTCTTTGGGTGTTGAGTTTGATAAGTTCTTTATAGATTTTGGATACTAGCCCTTTATCTGATATGTCATTTGCAAATATCTTCTCCCATTCTGTCAGTTGTCTTTTGGTTTTGTTGACTGTTTCCTTTGCTGTGCAAAAGCTTTTTATCTTGATGAGGTCCCAATAGTTCATTTTTGCCCTTGCTTCCCTTGCCTTTGGCGATGTTTCTAGGAAGAAGTTGCTGCAGCTGAGGTCGAAGCAGTTGCTGCCTGTATTCTCCTTTAGGATTTTGATGGACTCCTGTCTCACATTTAGGTCTTTCAACCATTTGGAGTCTATTTTTGTGTGTGGTGTAAGGAAATGATCCAGTTTCATTCTTCTGCATGTGGCTGTCCAATTTTCCCAGCACCATTTGTTGAAGAGACTGTCTTTGTTCCATTGGACATTCTTTCCTGCTTTGTCAAAGATGAGTTGACCATAGAGTTGAGGGTCCCTTTCTGGGCTCTCTATTCTGTTCCATTGATCTATGTGTCTGTTTTTGTGCCAGTACCATACTGTCTTGATGATGACAGCTTTGTAATAGAGCTGGAAGTCCAGAATTGTGATGCCGCCAGCTTTGCTTTTTTTTTTCAACATTCCTCTGGCTATCCGGGGTCTTTTCTGTTTCCATACAAATTTTAGGATTATTTGTTCCATTTCTTTGAAAAAAGTGGATGGTATTTTGGTGGGGATTGCATTGAATGTGTAGATTGCTCTAGGTAGCATTGATATCTTCACAATATTTGTTCTTCCAATCCATGAGCATGGAACGTTTTTCCATTTCTTTGTGTCTTCCTCAATTTCTTTCATGAGTATTTTATAGTTTTCTGAGTACAGATCCTTTGCCTCTTTGGTTAGATTTATTCCTAGGTATCTTATGGTTTTGGGTGCAATTGTAAATGGGATAGACTCCTTAATTTCTCTTTCATCTGTCTTGTTGTTGGGGTATAGGAATGCCACTGATTTCTGTGCATTGATTTTATATCCTGCCATTTGACTGAATTCCTGTATGAGTTCTAGCAGTTTTGGGGTGGAGTCTTTCGGGTTTTCCACATAAAGTATCATATCATCTGCAAACAGAGTTTGACTTCTCTGCCGATTTGGATGCCTTTGATTTCTTTTTGTTGTCTGATTGCTATGGCTAGGACTTCTAATAGTATGTGAACAGCAGTGGTGATAGTGGACATCCTTGCCGCGTTCCTGACCTTAGGGGGAAAGCTCTCAGTTTTTCCCCATTGAGAATGATATTTGCTGTGGGTTTTTCATAGATGGCTTTTATGATACTGAGTTATGGACCCTCTGTCCCTATACTCTGAAGAGTTTTTATCAAGAAAGGATGCTGTACTTTGTCAAATGCTTTTTCTGCATCTATTGAGAGGATCATATGATTCTTGTTCTTTCTTTTGTTAATGTATTGTATCACGTTGATTAATTTGCGGATGTTAAACCAACCTTGCAGCCCAGGGATAAATCCCACTTGGTTGTGGTGAATAATCCTTTTAATGGACTGTTGGATCATATTGGCTAGTATTTTGGTGAGAATTTTTGCATCCATGTTCATCAAGGATATTGGTCTGTAATTCTCCTTTTTGATGGGGTCTTTGTCTGGTTTGGGGATCAAGATAATGGTGGCCTCATAAAACGAGTTTGGAAGTTTTCCTTCCATTTCTATTTTTTGGAACAGTTTCAGAAGAATAGGTATTAATTCTTCTTGAAATGTTTGGTAGAATTCCCCCAGGAAGCCATCTGGCCCTGGGCTTTTGTTTGTTGGGAGATTTCTGATGACTGCTTCAATTTCCTTAGTGGTTATAGGTCTGTTCAGGTTTTCTATTTCTTCCTGGTTCAGTTTTGGTAGTTGATACATCTCTAGGAATGCATCCATTTCTTCCAGGTTATCTAATTTGCTGGCATAGAGTTGCTCATAATATGTTCTTATCATTGTTTGTATTTCTTTGGTGTTGGTTGTGATCTCTCTTCTTTCATTCATGATTTTGTTGATTTGGGTCATTTTTCTTTTGGATAAGTCTGGCCAGGGGTTTATCTATCTTGTTAATTCTTTCAAAGAACCAGCTCCTAGTTTTGTTGATCTGTTCTACCGTTCTTTTGGTTTCTATTTCATTGATTTCTGCTCTAATCTTTATTATTTCTCTTCTCCTGCTGGGTTTAGGCTTTATTTGCTGTTCTTTCTCCAGCTCCTTTAGGTGTATGGTTAGGTTGTGTATTTGAGACCTTTCTTATTTCTTGAGAAAGGCTTGTATTGCTATATACTTTCCCATTAAGACTGCTTTTGCTGCATCCCAAAGATTTTGAACAGTTGTGTTTTCATTTTCATTGGTTTCCATGAATTTTTTTAATTCTTCTTTAATTTCCTGGTTGACCCATTCATTCTTTAGTAGCATGCTCTTTAGCCTCCATGTATTTGAGTTCTTTCCGACTTTCCTCTTGTGACTGAGTTCTAGTTTCAAAGCATTGTGGTCTAAAAATGGGCAGGGAATCATCCCAATCTTGATCCCCCTGATTTGTGACCTAGGATGTGATCGATTCTGGAGAATGTTCCATGGGCACTAGAGAAGAATGTGTATTCTGTTGCTTTGGGATGGAATGTTCTGAATATTTCTGTGAAGTCCATTTGGTCCAGTGTGTCATTTAAAGTCTTTATTTCCTTGTTGATCTTTTGCTTAGATGATCTGTCCATTTCAGCGAGGGGGGTGTTAAAGTCCCCCACTATTATTGTTTTTTTGTCAATGTGTTTCTTTGCTTTTGTTATTAATTGCCTTATATAATTGGCTCCTCCCATGTTAGGGGCATAGATATTTACAATTGTTAGATCTTCTTGTTGGGTAGACCCTTTAAGTAGGATATAGTGTCCTTCCTCATCTCTTATTACAGTCTTTGGTTTAAAATCTAATTTGTCTGATATAAGGATTACCACCCCAGCTTTCTTTTGGTGTCCATTAGCATGGTAAATGGTTTTCCACCCCCTCACTTTCAATCTGGGGGTGTCTTTGGGTCTAAAATGAGTCTCTTGCAGACAGCATATCGATGGGTCTTGTTTTTTAATCCAATCTGATAGCCTGTGTCTTTTGATTGGGGCATTTAGCCCATTTACATTCAGGGTAACTATTGAAAGATAGGAATTTAGTGCCATTTTATTGCCTGTAAGGTGACTGTTACTGTAGATTGTCTGTGTTCCTTTCTGGTCTATGTTGCTTTTAAGCTCTCTCTTTGCTTAGAGGACCCTTTTCAATATTTCTTGTAGGGCTGGTTTCGTGTTTGCAAATTCCTTTAGTTTTTGTTTGTCCTAATGTTTCTACCATTATAGGTTACATATCTCTTCTCCCGAGCTGCTTTCAGGATTTTCTCTTCGTCTCTGTGACGCATACGTTTTACTATTAGATGTCAGGGTGTTGCCCTATTTTTATTGATTTTGAGAGGGGTTCTCTGTGCCTCCTGGATTTTGATGCCTGTTTCCTTCCTCAAATTAGGAAAGTTCTGTGCTATAATTTGCTCCAATATACCTTATGCCCCTCTCTCTCTTTCTTCTTCTTCTGGGATCCCAATTATTCTAATGTTGTTTCGTCTTATGTATTGCTTATCTCTTGAATTCTGCCCTTGTGATCCAGTAGTTGTTTATCTCTCTTTTTCTCAGCTTCTTTATTTTCCATCATTTGGTCTTCTGTATCACTGATTCTCTCTTCTGCCCCATTTATCCTAGCAGTTAGCACCCCCATTTTTGATTGCACCTCATTAATAGCCTTTTTGATCTTGACTTGGTTAGATTTTAGATCTTTTATTTCTCCAGAAAAGGTTTCTCTAATAACTTCCATGCTTTTTTCAAGCCCAGCTAGTATCTTTAAAGTGATGATTCTGAACTGTAGATCCGACATCGTACTAATGTCCATATTGAGTAGGTTCCTGGCAGTCGGTACTACCTCTTGTTGTTTTTGTTAAGGTGATTTTTTCCATCTTGTCATTTTGTCCAGAGGAGAATAGATGAATGAGAGAACAAAATGCTAACAGGGTAACAACGTCCCCAGAAAATATGCTCTAAACAAATTAGAAAAGACCTGAAGCCAGGGGAAAAGAAAGGGAAAGAAAGGAAAAAGAAAAAGAAAAAAAGAAAAAGAAAAAGATAAAAACAAACAAAAACAGAACAAAACAAAACAAAAAAAACAGAATATGATCAGATATGATCAGGCTGGTGCATAGATCAGTGCCACACACTAGATTTTGGGTGTATTTTGGTCTGTTAGAAGAAAGTGCCTCCCTAAATTTTAAAGAAAGAAAAACTTATATATGTACAAAAATAAGGGTTGATATATGAAGGGATGGAATATGACTGTAAAGATGAGAATTATAAAAAATAGAGAGTATGTGATCAGGCAGGAGACTAGACCAAAGCCATACACTAGAGATTTAGGGTATATTTTGATCTGTTAGAAGAAACTATATCTCAAACTTTTAAAGAGAAAACAATATATATATATGCCAAAAATAAGGGTAACTACTATGAAGGGATAGAATATGACTCTAAAAATGAAAAATAAAAATGTTTTTTAAAAAAGGGATTGATAAGATGTTGGTTGAAAAAGGGAAAAAGAAAAATTAAAAAAAAAAAAGACAGTTAAAAAAAATTAACTTTGAAAGTCTAAGGAATCATGGTAAAAAAGGCGTGAATTCTATGTGCAGTAGTCCCCTAGCGCTGGAGTTCTGCCATTCTCATTGATCGGTAAACTTGGTCTTGGCCGGCTGTTCTTGCTGATCTTCTGGGGAGGGGCCTGTTGCCGTGGTTCCCAAATGTCTTTGCCGGAGGCGGAATTGCCCCGCCCTTGCCCCCTCCCGGCTAAGTCAGCTGCTCAGGTTTGCTCTCCAGGGCTTTTGTTCCCTGCGAGCTTTCCGTACAGCTTTGGAGGCGGAGAGTGAAAATGGCGGCCCCCAATCTCCACCCCGGAGGAGCCGAGAACTCGGGGCCCCGCTCCTCAGTGAGCCCCCAGAGAAAAGCCGCCAGTCACTCTCGGCTCCCCGGTCTCTGGCCGCACTCCGTGCTCGCCCGGCCTGTGACCAAGCATTTCTATCTCTGGCCCCCGACCCCGGGTGGAGTCTCCAGACCCAGCAGATCCCTGCGGTGCCCTCCCGCGCGGCTCCTCCCGGGGGAGGAAGGTGAGTCTCCCCGGATCTGCCGCTTGTTGGGTCCCTGCTGGAGGAGCAGGGGCCCGACTGGGCCGCGGATCACGGTCAATGGCCACCCCGAGCTGAGAGCCCGCGCCTGGGCTCTGCCTCTGCAGCCGGCTTCCCTGCTCCGATACCTGGGAGCTCTGCCGCCCTCAGGCACCCCCGGTCTTTCTGTGACCCCGAGGGTCCCGAGACCACACTGTCCCGGAGGGTTCCACCCCCCGCTTAGCCACCCGAGTGACGTCCCTCGGCGGAGCAGACTTTTAAAATTCCGATTTTGTGCCCCGCGGCTCTATCACTTGCCGGAAGCGGCCGACAGAGGCCCCTCCCCCGCCGTCTATCCTCCCGAATATCGCCGCAGATTCACTTCTCCGCACGTCCTACCTTCCAGAAAGTGGTCGCTTTTCTGATGAGAGAGTTGTCGCTCTTCTTTTCTTCGATCTCCTATTGAGTTTGTAGGTGTTCAGAATGGTTTGATCCCTATCCAGCGGAATTCCTGAGAGGAGATGAAATCCAGGTCTCCTACTCCTCTGCCATCTTGCTCTGCCCTAATTCTACCAGTGGGCATTTTACAATTGGGCACCATTTCATCTTGGGCACTTTACTAGGTCTGTGTATATAACAGTGACCTAGAGATATGTGGCCTTTTCCCTCCTTTGTGAAAGTAGGAAAAAAAGGTGTGGGAGAAAGAATAGCAGGGGGAGGTACACCCTTCACAATACTTGGGGAAGGAATTTCTCAGAAAGGACGTCTGAGCTGAGTAGAGACAAGAGAGGGAGTCAGCGAGGCTGAGAGAGATTCAGGGGGAGGAAGTGATTTTCTGAAGGAAAGAACCAGGATGTTGAAGAAAGAGAACAGAGGGAAAATGAAGTGTGGCAGCACCTTGCAGAGGGAGGGAGACGGTTATAGGAGTCTCTAGATCTTCTGAAACCCCCCCCAAAGATGGACTCCTACACTCGGTGCAGTGGGAGGTACATGACCAGAATAAAGGAACCATGATAGAACACCAAGAAACATAGATGGAGGTCGTGAAGTTCCTTCACAAGTAGTGGAAGTGGAAACTTCTGGAGCTACGTGCAGACCATGGTGGAATGGCTTTCTCAGATCCTCATTTTCCATGGTATAGAGCACACACCACCAGACCAGAGAGTCCATCAACAGTTCCAGACATATGAGTTGTGTCTTCCTGGCTCTCGCCTGCTTGCCTGGAGGGTGATTTTCTTTCTAGCAGCTGTGCCACTTGAAATATGATGGGAGTCTCGTATTGTCCTGGCAGGGAGGAAACATTCTAAGCTCAACTACTACTACTAGCCTTTTCTGATTATAAATATAATAAATATTTTTTGGATCAAATTTGAAACAGAGAAAAGCAAATACCATCTGTATTCTCATCTCAAATATATAATTAACTATAAAATATATGTCCTTCTATTGCCCTTTCTTTGGCTATGGTGTTGAGGATGTGATGATTGAACCAGGCTTATGATTTAACTACTACTTTAAAACCTGCTTTACCCCTTACTCTGTAACCTACATGTAGACCAGCCATCTTGCACTTGTCTTTAAACTAGATGTAGCATTTTACTGCATCTGCCACACCACTGCAGACAAATGCACACACACAAACATATAAATACACACACACACACACACACCTTATGTCACACACATTATGCAATGATGCAGATCTTTATTGATGGTCCTTTTGTTGCATTTATCACAAGACTTTATGTTCAGCATTTTAAATAATTTATTTCCCATAAAAAAGGCAACATTCCTGATAACTTTCTTGTCTTCTATTTTTCCCTTGCTTCTTTCCTCTAGCATCTTCTTATAAATATAAAACAGAGGTTACAAACCTCCTCAGGTTTGCCAAATCTTCAGAATTTTGAGACAAGTTGAGAAGATGTATTACATGAAATTGCCTTATCTTTAAAACAGATGCAGCTCAGATGAACCATTCCTATGATCTCTAGTCTAGACTTTACATAGTTTTGTTCTTCAATCTTTGATTTTCATTTTGTGTGTTCCATCCTCTCCATCTTAAATTCATATTATATATTTTTGAAAATCTTGCTTCTAAGCTTTAATATCCCCCCTTTGCTCATTTCAGTGTCTTTGTTCTTCTTCTCTGCATTAAGGGATATCTTTTGAGCTTACTCCCTCTATTATGGAACTGAATGACTTCTGGATTTTAATCTCCTGTTTTTGATCCCATGAGCCTGTTCACTGTTACCTAGTTTACCTTTTACAGAATGTCACATAAATGGAATTACACAGTTGGGTAGCCTTGGATGACTGGCTTCTTACACTAACCAATATGCATTTAAGATTAATGCATATCTTTGTGTGTCTTTATTGCTGAATAGTAGTGCATTGTATGGATATACCGCAGTCTTTATATCCATTCACCTGGAGAAGGACCTTTGCTTTTTTTTTTTTTTTTTGCCGGGGGTGGGGGGGGTGCATTTTTTTTCTTTCAGGGAATGTTTTCTGACTCCTGTTTAAATGGAAGCATTCCACGGCAGAAAAAAAAAAAAAAAAATCAAGTTCTGTCTTTAGTTTCATCATTATAGGGTCTTCTTGAAACTTATTTCAAATATGAATTAATAATTATCCAAAATTCCTCCTGCTTATAAAGTAACTCCTATTTGAAAGACCCTTTCTTTGCTTTTGAGCTACCAGCACATTTTCGTTTACCTAATGATTTTTTATGTATATCATTCAATAATGTGTCGTAACTTCACAGGCTGGTACAGCTGTCACCACAATTGAAATTTAGAAGATTTCCGGGGCGCCTGGGTGGCTCAGTCATTAAGCGTCTGCCTTCGGCTCAGGTCATGATCCCAGGGTCCTGGGATCGAGCCCTGCATCGGGCTCCCCACTCCGCGGGAAGCCTGCTTCTCCCTCTCCCTCTCCCCCTGCTTGTGATCCTGCTCTCACTGTGTCTCTCTCTGTCAAATAAGTAAATAAAATCTTTAAAAAAAAAAAAGAAATTTAGAAGATTTCCATCGCCCTAAAAAGATCCTCAGACTCATTTGCAATCCCTCCCCTGATCCATGCCAAACTCCAGCCTCAGTCAGCCACGAATGTGTATTGTCCCTGTGGATTTGCCTTTTTTGGTCATTTCATGTAAATGAGATCATCAAATATATAGTTTTTTGCTTCTGGTTTCTTTTACTTATTTTTGAGCCTCATCTCTGTTGCAACAGACATTAGCAGTTTGTTCCTTTTTGTTCCCTCGATAGCATACTGTTATATGGATATACCACATTTGTTTATGCATTTGCCAGTGGATATTTGGACTGTTTCCACGTTGGGAATATAAATAATTGTAGCTCTGAAGACTTATCTACAAGCTTTGCATGATGATTTCTTTTTTCTTCATTTTTGCCTGGCTGAGGCTTACGCATTTCTGGCATTGGCAGTTGAGATGAAGTTTCAGCAATTATGTGGACTTTATCATCATTTTTTTAGGCTTTTTTTTTTTTTTTTTTTTTTAGGAAAACAAGAAAGTTTTTATTTATTGTATTTTTGCCTGTTTAGAATTTCCAACAGCCTGGGAAGAGTGTAGGAGCAGAGGTGAGGGTACAGCCAGCAGCAGTATTTGAAGGTTTTACTACAATTCAGAAAAGTGTCTTTTAATATTTAATGTTATAGGCTGTCCTCCTGACCCTATTTGCAAAACACACCTGAATCTAACCACTTCTCTCCATCTGTCACACTGGCCTAAGCCAACATCATCTTTTGCCTAGACTATTGCAATAGGCTCCTTCCCGGCTCCCTGTCCCTAGTCACAAAATAGGTAGAATGATGTCTTAAAAACATCAATAAGGTTATTTTAACCTTAAGCTTGAAATCTCCTAGTGGCTTCCTGGTGTATTTGGCATAAAATCCAATTTATTTATTTTTTTTTTTACCATTGCTTATGAGACTCTGTGTGGTGTGGCTTTTAATCATCTCAGTAGCCTTATCACTTACTAATCTCTTTTGCTTTCTTTACTTAGGCTAGAGTGGCTTTCTTTCCTACCAGGCTTATCCTTGCCTCCTTACTGGGGAAATGCCCTCTGCCTAAAAGACCCTTTTTTTCAGATGCTCCTGCTTGTCCCTTTTTAAAGTACACTTCTCAATGTAAACGCTTCCTTTGGCCAAGCTTGTCCCCATCACTGTCAACTGATCTCCATTTTATAATTTCTCCATAGCTCTTATCATGATCACTAATCATGTCACTCACCCATTTTTTATTGATTATTATTTTTATCCTTTAGATTGGAATCTTTATGAAAGGAGGGACCTCACCTGTCTCGTTGTTGATTATATTCCTGGTGCCTAGAACCATGTTTGGCCTCCAATAAATATTTGTTGACTGAACAGCTATTTGCTGGGGCCTGGTAACCTCATGGGCACACAGTAATAGCTGAGTTGTCTTTCTGCATTTAATTGGATTTTCCCCATCGATGCCCACCGAGAGTCAGCACTGTCATAACCCTCCTGCTCAATGTAGCTGACCTCCCCAGATTTAGCCTGCACCTCTAGAGATGTGGAGATGACCATGGAAGCACCATGACTATGACCCCTATTCCTCCAGGTTTTACCCCTGGAGTTAGGGGGCATTAGTAGGATCTCTATTCTCATGACTTGCTTCTCTGGGTCATGTTGGGTCACTGTTTCTCAATCCAGGCATAGCTGTAGTTCTCAATCCAGGCATGAACTGATCCTTCTGTGGTGCTCATTGAGGTTATAGGTTTTTTCCTATTTTTATATTTGTTCTTTATAATAGAAATCTGGAAACATCAATGTACGTGTGTATGGATAGATGTGTGCTCACGTTTATGCTTAAAAACGTCAGATACTGAGGTAGACAGAACTCTAGATGGCCCCAGTGACTTTTGCTCCCTGGTGTTATTGCCCTAATTCCTTTATGTTCCATGACAAAAGGGATTTCACAAATTAACTACTCAGTTGAGGTTAAGATAGGGAGATTATGGATGCAGGCTCAGGGTAATCACATGAACCCTATAAAAATAGAGTATTTTCAACTGGCAGCAGAAGAGAAAATCAGAGATTCATCACATGAGGAGGATCTGACATGGGAGGAGGCTCCCCACTACTGAGACGGAGGAATCCAGGGGGTAAGGCCCTGACAGTGGCACCTGATTGTGGAGAATAGTCCCCAGCCAATAACCAGTAGGAAAATGGGGCCCTTGGTCCTACAACTAAAAGGAACTGGATTCTGCCAACAACCTGAATGAACTTGGAAGCAGATTCTTCCCTGGAACCTCCAAAAAAGAACACAACTCTGCTGATCCTTCATTTTGGCCTTGTGAGACCTGTCAAGGTCTTCTGGCCTACAGGGCTGTAAAATAGTAAGTGGATATTGTTTCAAGCCACAGAATGTGTGGTAATTTTTTACACAGCAGCAGAACTATGAATTCAGATATGCTTTTAAAGATTTTGTTTATTTTATTTGAGAGAGAGTGGGTGAGTGAGCATAAGCGGGGTGGGGGGGAGAGGGAGAGAGAAAATCTCAAGCAGACTCCTAGCTGAGCTCGACCCAGACACGGGGCTCGATCCCATGACCCTTAGCTCATGACCTGAGCCAAAACCAAGAGTTGGATGCTTCACCGACTGAGCCACCAGGTGCCCCCAGATAAGCTTTTAGAGTCATCATCTCACCCAGATAAAATATTTATCTTTACTGTATTTCAATCATGTTCATTCTTCTTCCATGGAATTGACACTTCGTTTTTCAGAGTGTTTGAGAAAAAGTAAGTTCCATTTCCCACACTAATTATTAGGTGTAACTGCCCAGTTTAACTTTCTGTCAGCTGTCTACTTTCTGAAACTGTTTCTGCAGTGGTGTTAATTATTTGCAGACCAAGGACCACTATTAAACTGATGATGTTCATGAGATGATACTTGGCGATAAGAACTGACAGAGATGTGTTCCTTGTTTGTGAAAGTCCCACGTCTTCTGAAATTCAGTCTCACGTCCCGCTCAGTCAACACGATAGCTTTAGGTTTTACATTTGTCTTTTAAGAGTTGCACTTTCATTGTTCATTTGAGCCATGCGTTGTCCATTTCTGACAAGTGTGTCTTTGGATTCTGCTTCTGGTCTTGTCAGTTATTACACTGAGGTGCCAAAAGAAAGGGTCAGGAAATGCTTGCCCTTTGAGGTAGCTCTGCTTTCGTTTTATTGAACCAAAGGTTGCTTAAAAAGTTTTCTAGAAGGAGGGAAGTTCAGCAGCTTATTTGCTCCCACAGAGAGAGAGGAAGATTGTGGTATGTAATTCCTGTTACTGTATGTAACCTAGTCTCAGTTTGTTGCTCTGAGAATCTTAGAGCAAAGCAACATGCATTGGATCGGAATAATAATTCTCGGTCACTGACTAGCTGTGCATTGTAGATAAGTTATTGATGCTCTGTGATTTAGTTTTTACGTTTATAAAATGACATGACCATGCATTAATTACCTAGAAATCTAGTGCTCTTAAATTTTTCCTTACAGTAATGGTTCTCAAAGTGTGATTCCTGCACCAGTAGCAGGAATCTTGGGAACTTGTTGGAAATGCAAATTCTCAGGTCCCACCACAGACTTAATAAATCAGAAACTCTGGTGATGGGACCTAGCAGTCTGTGTCTTAACAAGATCTCAGTGATTGCAGGTGAAAGTTTGAGAACCATTGCCATACTAGTGCATAATATAATCTTAGCATTGGACCTGGCATATATTTTAACAAATGTTAGTTGACTTAAGTAACGTGTGTATGAATGAAAGCAAGATTGTATATGAATAATAGAAGTTAACTGGGATGCTAGGACATAGGAAAAAGGGGCTCTATGAACCCTGTAATTTGTTTTAAAACCCCATGGAGAAATTTTTTGCATTTTTGTTTTAATATAATAATACTTCTTAAATTACTTTAAAAATGAAAAAAAAAAAAAAAAAGAAAAAAGAAAAAGATGCCCTATTCTAAATCACATAGTAAAATTAAGTAAAAGGAAAGCTCCAGAAAGAAATGCCATGCTGTTCCTGTAGCTTTGAAGGCTTCCTGGCCCACCTCTGGTTACTCTCAGAGTAACTTCAGTTTGAGATGCATGACCCTGTGCATAGTGGTATCATTTTGGGCTGCCCAAGTTTGGTTTGTCTTCTGAGTACAAATGCCGCTTCCTTCCCGTCTGCTTAATAAGTTCTTGTTTTCAAAGCTCTAACTGGTTGTCACAGACAGTGATGTTGGTCTTCCTGTGGGATTTTTAGGAGTGGCAGGACCGTCATCTCTTTTCCTTTGAATCAGAGTCCTAGAGTTGTGAAGACTTAGTAGAGAATCTGTGGCAGGACTGCAGAATTTGTTAATGTTCTATAGTTTCTTCTGCATTTTTCTCCTTTACATGTAAATGTAAAGAGTTTAGTATCAGAGAGCCGTGGATTTGAATGCTGCCTTTGACCACTTACTAGCTGTATAACCTTGGCCATGTTACATAAGTTCTTTGAGCCCAAATTTTTGCATCTGCAAAATGTGGGTAAAAACATTTATGCAACCAGGTAGCATATGAAGATAGCTGGTACCTGGTAGATGGTCAATAGATTTTAACTAACACTCCATGCAACAGGTAATGAAATTGTGCCATGTATTAGCCAGGTGATGTCACTATTCACATGCAGCAAGGCAGGATAAAAATCGAGGGATGGGAGCACCTTTCCAAACACTCGTACCCATTCACTTCTCTCCTCACATTGCTCCTCCTGTGATTTCTTAGATATGTCAGTGTCATTCTCACAAGTGAATTTCTAGTTTTTGTGTCTCCCTGGCATACTTCCCTCCTAAACTCTGCATTATTGAGGTGCTTCATTTAGGTCTTTGTTTGAATGCTGCCTCATCAGAAGAACCTTCTTTGACTAGCTTCTACACAATGGCTCTTTTACCCAGATCTCTCCTTATGACTTACTCTGCCTTATTTTGCCCCATAGGACTCACATCCAAATTTATATATTGATTTGTTTACTTTTGTTGTTGTTGATTTTTGTTCCCTTAGGACAAGATCCATGAACGCAAGGACTTGGTTGTCTTTTTACTGCATTATTCCCCAACAACCAAACCAGGGCCTGGTAGAAAATAGGAATCTAATTCAATTTGTTAAGTGAATAAAGTCTTTGATGAGTGAATGGATACATGAGATTTATTTAGTATGCCATGGCACTAGACGTAGAAGGGAGATAAATAATGCCAGGCACCTGTTAGGCTCTCTAAACCCTCCAAAATGGTTGGATATCACTACAGATCATGTTTAGTATATGAAAGCACCTATATTATTGTGTCTAAATCTGAGGCTCTTTAATATAAAAATAAATTTCTATTTTTTTCCAGATAGTAGATTATTTTAAAAAGTATATTCAGTAGCTTGGAAGCTGAATATAGTGTCTATCAATCAGTAAAATGTAGGTTTTTGAAAAAGAATTTCAATTTAAAAAATTCTGTTGAAACTTCCAAGGAAAGAAAAAAAAACTCTCAACAAAAAATACTCAGATATTGGCAACAGTAGCACCAAGATGAGGCTCCCTAAGTATCTGTAGATTTCTTAAGGATTTACTCCATTCATTCATTGCTATTGGTTATCTAGGCAAGTGACTTTGTTCACATTGCTGTGGAGGTTGGATCTTCACCATAGGTGACCTTGTTTGAAGGTTGATAATGATCTCTTAATGACTCTTTAGGTCTTTTTCAAAATTCTGGAGCTTATTGGATTATTATACCAGGTGATTTTGTTAATTGGGAATTATCTGGAAGGATTGTTAATAGGACAAGCCATTACTGAATCTGCCAGATGTTGTTTCTTCTCCTTCTTCTTCTTCTTCTCCTTCTCCTTCTTCTCCTTCTCCTTCTTCTTCCTTCTTCTTCTTCTTTTTCTTTCTTCTTTCTTTCTTTTCTTTCTTTTCTTTTCCTTTCTTCCTTCCTTTCTTTCTTCCTTCCTTTCTTTCTTTCTTTCTTTCTTTCTTTCTTTCTTTCTTTCTTTCTT